>NC_041381.1:660814013-660814675 GCF_002162155.2 Triticum dicoccoides
AAATATACGTTACACTTTTGCATTACTATTATTAAGGATATCTCTGAAGTTTGAATAAATTTAGGATTTCTAGATATAGGGCCGACTAAAATTTTATATTAAGTAATTTTACTAACCTCCAAGTATTGTTACTCGTTACCCACTGCTTAGCCAGGCAAGGCAGTATACAAATTGGTCCCTCTACAAACATTGTTTTCATAATATTAGAGACCAACAAATTAGGTAACATATATCGAACTAAAAAAACTTAATAGTGGGAGAATTGGGACTTATAGTACTTAGCTAATTTGTTGGCCCCAATTTCATAGTAGCACCATCCGCAAAGTTCAGAGTCACATTCGAAAACGAATCAATGCTAATTGAGAGGAAACAATTAGTGTAAGAAAATCAACAAAACAATGTTGATCCCACAATCTCGACTGTAGGGTAAATGGATCATTAGTTTCGAAGAAAAAGTACCTGCCAGAAGCAACAAAACAGTGTTGATAGCCACTCTGGACTGTAGGGTGTGCAAATGGAGGGATTGCAAAAATCATGTATAAAAAATATACTAGTGCTGTGCATGGTGGCCAGTGAGAGGGAGAAGCCAAGGTGGTCCATATACTAGTGTAGCGCACGGTGGCCAGGGAGAGTTGCCCACGGTGGCGGAGCTTCATGGGGGC
>NC_041381.1:660814836-660852326 GCF_002162155.2 Triticum dicoccoides
TTACACTTTTGTGTTACTCTCATCATGCATTTCCCTAACAACTTTGTCTGTCTGGCTAAGCCCGGGCTAATAATTCCATATGCTGGCAGCAATTTTTGCGCCCCTGCATGCGGTGATCCGCCTGGCCTAAGTATGATCACTTGAATCACTTGCTTGGATTTGCCTAGGTGCTCAAGTTCCACTAGTCTTCGTTCTTTGGCTCTTTGTGACATCGTTCATGATCACTATGATTAGGTGTAGTGTAGATGATGCCATGCTAGAATTCCAACTACTAAAATCACAACGTTATGGAACAACGTAGATGGACCTGCAAAAAAAGGTAGATGGATATCACCATGCTAGAATTTGTTCTTTGTAGATGATGACAATGTATGAGCTGCAAATAGTTTTCTTTGCGCTGCATCACCCACCTGTAGTAGTTTGCCTGTTTTCTCACCGGCTAAATAAACCGATCGATCATGTACCTACTAGCTATTAAATGTTGTTCTGTAGTACGTACAGTAGTAAACAATATGGTATGAAGATGAGAAGTAACACACTTTGAGTAGAAAATGAAGATTTCGGTTCGTCGCATGGTTGGAGGCTGGTAGTTCGTCTTATAGCTAATTATCTCCAAAACAAATGAAGTGTTCCCACTGTTGGGATTCGCCCTGAGGATCGACGATTGATCATCAAATTAGACAAACGTGCACACAAAATTGTCGTGGCCTCTTTTAACTTTATTTGCTTTTCTCTTTCTTCCTGATATACAATCTCACGCAGGGCTGTGCATATATAGCACAAGCAGACCACTAAACAAAACTTCTAGACCTACACGGGCATGGCTTTGATTTCAAACTGGACTCAGCCTAAAACCTACACGTACATGACCAATGCTAGTACTGCTAGGATATCGGGAGAGCGATCAGGCCGACCTAATTGTGTCTCAGTCGTTCATGTCACTGTATAGTTCGCTCTGCTCTATTTTTTTTGGAGTTACCCTTTTCATTTTCTTTTATTTTTGAATTTTCACCGGTTTTCATCATTTTCATCTTTGTTATACTTTGGTTTTCTTTGCCTTTTATTTCTTTTTCTACGTTATACTTTGCTTTCCTTTGTTTGTTTCTTCGTTTTCTTTGGTTCTCTTTGCTTTTCATTTTAATTTCTTTGTTGGTTTGTATGAGTTTTTAACACAAGTCTACTTTTTTCAGTACAAAATGTACATTTTTAGCACACACATCTGATTTTTTTTTGATACATGTTGGATATTTTCCAAATACATGAGGTACAATTTTTAAAATACATGTTTTGAACCCTTATTTGAATACACAGTAAAATTTTCCAAATACAAGTTGTGCATTTATTTTAATGTTAAAAACATTTTTAAACTACATGAACATTTTTTTCACATTGTATAAATATCTTTAAAATTTTCACGGAATTCTTTTGGAAACATATGAATACTTTTTTAAATGCTTAGCATATTTTTATTGGAAATAAAAAATGTAACCTATGGGATCTTTTTTTATATTGCATAAACATATTTTAAAATGTTATGAACATATTTTTGAATCACCAGATATTTTTGTTTAAAATGTCTCATACATTGTTTCAGTGGTAGGAAACATTTTTTACATTATGTAAACATTTTTTTAAATGTATACACATCTTTGGAAATATCAAAAACATATTTTTGAAACTCGTGAATATTTTTTAGTGTAACGTACATTTCTTTGATTGTATGAAACATTGCTTTTGAATTATGTGAACTTTTTTTACATTGTATGAATATTTTTCTAAATGTCAAGTACTTTAATTTAATGTGAAAATGTCACAAACATTTTTTTTGTACACATGATATCCATTTTTATTGTACACATGATTAACATTGTCTACTTTTTTCTTCACATTGTACATGTTCCGTCTACATTAGAAACAATTTTCTATAGACATGTAACATTTTCAGATGCATGATTAACATTTTTCCAAATTTTATGTAAATTTTATTTTGTAATTTATATATTAAAATATTTCGAAATATAAATTATAGTAAAAAAAAGGAAAAAAAAGGAAAAACATGGATGATATCAGCGTGACTTCAGCATGATGTACACTGTGCCGGCGCTGCATTGGCTCCTTTTAGGCAACCCTGTGGTAAAGTCATTGTCGCACCCCTACTAGGATTAGGACACGTCCGACTCTTATCTTAACTTGATCAAACTCTACGGTAACTAGTACTACTCAAACACGTAGATACTAGCTAGGACACCAACTGAAGAAAACTTCTACAAATCTAAACAAGATTATGAAAACACCCAGACCCCTCCTCCAAGTAGGCCTTTTGGAGTTGTGTTATCACATATGACACTTCCTAGTGTTCTCCTAGACTACAAGTTCTTCATGTGGTAGTTTTCCTTCCTTGCCTTGATACTTTTTTTTCCTTTTTTGAGGAATCCCTTCCCCTGATACTAGTCTACGGATGATATTTGTTCATATGTTGTGTTGGGCTGTGACATGAAAGGTTTCAAGTGGACAAAGCCATTTGTTGTGCTACCTTGAATTGTGCTTTCTCTTTTCCTTGTGTTTTGTTGGTGCAAGTAACAAACTGGTTGGTTTCATAGAACGGAAATCTAATAGAGAAGCTTTTTCGTTAATGATAGCTGGGCATAGGTGTAAATGTTTAAGGAGTTAGTGACCAATTTGCTTGCATAATGAATGCAACCAAGCTTATAGCAAACTAATGAAGTGATCACAGAACCTAGGTCAGAACATGAGCGTGTAGTTGTCCATTCATGGTGGATGGCCAACTTTTATGCGCGCTTCAATGTCGAAGCCTGTCGGGGAACGCGGTAATTTCAAAAAAATTCCTACGATCACGCAAGATCTATCTAGGTAATGCATAGCAAAGAGAGGGGAGAGTGTGCCCACGTACCCTCGTAGACCGAAAGCGGAAGTGTTTCAGTAACATGGTTGATGTAGTCAAACTTCTTCGCGATCCAACCGATCAAGTACGGAACACACGGCACCTCCGCATTCAGCACACGTTCAACTCGATGACGTCCCTCGTCCTCTTGATCCAGTTGAGGACGAGGGTTAGTTCCGTCAGCACGACAGCGTGGCGACAGTGATGATGATGCTACCAGCACAGATGAAAGATCGAGGATGTCGCCTAGAGGGCGGTGGGGGGGGGGGTGAATAGGCGCTTTAAAATAATTACGGTTTAGGCTTGAACAAATGCGGAATAAACCTAGCGGTTAATTTGTCAAGCACAAAACCTACAACAACTAGGCTCACCTATGTGCACCAACAACTTATGCTAAGCAAGATAAGCAACTATGTGACAGCAAGATATATGACAAAGAACAATATGGCTACAAAGTAAAGTGCATAAGTAAAGGGGCTCGGGTAAGAGATAACCGAGGCACGCGGAGACGACGATGTATCCCGAAGTTCACACCCTTGCGGATGCTAATCTCCGTTTGGAGCGGTGTGGAGGCACAATGCTCCCCAAGAAGCCACTAGGGCCACCGTAATCTCCTCACGCCCTCGCACAATGCAAGATGCCGTGATTCCACTAAGGGACCCTTGAGGGCGGTCACCGAACCCATACAAATGGCAACCCTTGGGGGCGGTCACCGAAACCGTACACTTTGGCAACCCTTGGGGGCGGTCACCGGTACCCGTCAAATTGCTCGGGGCGATCTCCACAACCTAATTGGAGACCCCGACGCTTGCCGGGAACTTTACACCACAATGATTGAGCTCCGAACACCACCAACCGTCTAGGGCGCCTAAGCACCCAAGAGGAACAAGCTCAAGGGTACCAAGCACCCAAGAGTAATAAGCTTTTCAACTTGTAACTTCCACGTATCACCATGGAGAAGTCAAACTGATGCACCAAATGCAATGGCAAGGGCACACGGAGTGCTCAAGTCCTTCTCTCTCAAATCTCACCGAAGCAACTAATGCTAGGGAGGAAAATGAGAGGAAGAACAAGAAGGACAACACCAAGAACTCCAAGAACTAGATCCAAGGGGTTCCCTTCACATAGAGGAGAAAGTGATTGGTGGAAATGTGGATCTAGATCTCCTCTCTCTTTTCCCTCAAAAACTAGCAAGAATCCATGGAGGGATTGAGAGTTAGCAAGCTCGAAGAAGGTCAACAATGGGGGAAGAACACGAGCTCAAAGGATAAGGTTCATTGGGGAAGAAGACCCCCTTTTATTGGACCTCCCGAATCCAACCGTTATGTGCTCAGGTCGTGCACAAGCGGTACTACCGCTTGGTGGAGCGGTACTACCGCTTAGCACGGTCAAAACAGCCCAATCGAGAGAGAAAACACGAGTTTTTGGTCCTGGGCGGTACTACCGCTTAGGAGCCACGGTAGTACTGCTCTGGAGCGGTACTACCGCTCAGGAACCGCGGTACTACCGCTCTGGAGCGGTAGTAAAAAATTACATCCGCTCTAGTCGCGGTAGAACCGCTGCAGCCTTTACCAAAACAGCCACAACTTTTGCAAACGGACTCCGAATTCAACGAAACCAAGTTTGTTGGAAAGCTAACGACATGGGCTAACACAATATTGATAGAAATATCAAGAATAAGCAAATGATAAAAGTCCCATAAGAAAATGGTGAGAACCCTTCATCGGATAAGACCGGTAAAACCTCCAACACCGAAAACATCATAGAAGACGCATGCGAACTCCGTTTTCGATGAACTCAAGCTTGTCATCAAGATGACTAAGACTCACAAAGATAACCAAACAAGAACCAAGAAACATGATGCAAGGATGCAATGGTTTGAGCTCTCTACTAACGATACGATCAAGCTACCAACTTGAGAGCCCCCTTTGATAGTACGGCAAACGATCCTATAACTCGGTCTCCCAACTTCCACCACAAGACCGGCAAAATAGAAAACCTATCAAGGGAAAACCTTTGCCTTGCACATGGTCCACTTGAGCTAGATGAAGACGATCTTGACTCCCTCAAGTTGGACCACCTTTCTTGATTGTGTTGGCTCGATGAAGACTAGATGATTGCTCCCCCATAGTTCACTATGGGTGAGCCACTCTTCGGCACATCTTCACAAGTCCATTGACACCACAATGGATGGCAAGATTCAAGCACTTGATCTCTTCGTGATGCTCCACCTGAACTTGCACACGGCAATCTTGATGACGATCACCACTTGATGTCATCCTTTCCATGGGTTGTATGATATCTTCCTCTTGACGCAAGCCCATGGATACGTACCTAACCCCACATACAACTCTCACATAGACCATGGGTTAGTGCATAAAGTGCAATGGACAATGCTTACCATACCATGGGATCACTTGATTCCTCTCGGTACATCTTCTACGCTTTGTGAGTTGATCAACTTGATTCACTATTGACTTAGTCTTGATCAACCTTGAATCTTTGCAACTCTCTTCATTTGGATGATGTCTTGAAGGTAAACATGAATGATCACACAACCTTCTTCTTCAAGACATGCTTGTAATAAGATCAACACTCATATGACCAATCTTTGGATAATTCCTTAATAGCACCTTGGTCATCACAAACTCTCATTGAAACCAACAAATGGACTCCAAGAAAAGCCTATGGGCAAACCCTTAAAATATAAATCAAGGCAACCATTAGTCCATAGAGATTGTCATCAATTACCAAAACCACACATGGGGGCACCGCATGTCCCTTCAATCTCCCCCATTTTGGTAATTGATGCCAATCACTTCCAAGAGAGTTTATACAAGAAATTATGAATCACCATGCAATGCACCAACCAATAATGCATGCGAATGAGATGCAAATGCTAAGGAAACAAAAACCCAAGCTACTCCACAAAACTCTCTGAAACTTCTCCCCCATTGGCATCGATTGTGGTCCTCCATAAATTGTGGTCCTCCATAAATGGGCGAAAAGCTTAGAAGGCCAATATAAATTGTGGTCCTCCATAAATTGTGTATTTCTCAAAAAAAGAGTGGAATGCAATACACATATCCAACTACCAATACTTGGAGGAAGACAAACTATATTGATGCCCAAAGATTGCAACAGAAAGATATGCCACAAAGACATAACAAAGAGAGACACAAGCAATCAGAAGATACCAATTGAAGCAAGCAATCAACGGATATCAATTGAACCAACTAGACCAATGATCCTACATGCCACAAGAATAAAGATATTATGAAAGGCGCAAAGGAGTGTTCTAAAGAAACTAGAGAAGCTCCCCATGATTTGTGCACACATAATAATTTTTGTATTTGAATACAAAGTGCACAAAATAGAATCATAGCTCCCCCAAAATCAATAGAAAATCACATCGAGTGCAAGTGAGCATATAGGAAACAAAGCCTAGCGCTTGCAACAAGCACATGGTTGAGCAACATGTAAAAGAGGCAACTTAAGAATAGGCTCAACCAAAATGATGTGTGTGAGTCATGGCGAAGCACTTGAGAAGACTAAAATTAGGATGAGCATTAAGCATCAACATAGTCTTGAAAGAATGAGGCACACGGTGCAAGGCCTATCATTCCCACACACAACTGGCAAATGGGTTCACAAGCTTACTAATAAGCAAAAGAGAACCTATGCTTGTGACAACCCGTGGTGAAGATAGACGAGGGGAGGCTCATCAAGACGAGGGATACCAATTAAGATGGCAAAAACCTCGTAAAGATAAGCAAGAGGAAAATAATCTTCACCACACAAGAATGCAACAAGATGCAACGATAGAGGACACACACTCAAGGCAAAACCTTTCACGGAGCCACCAAAGAAATAACATAAGAAAGACAAGGTGGACGTGAAAGAAAGGATATCAACTAGAGATGTAATTTCTCTCAAGTGTATAAGGTTCTATGTAGACGAAATCTTGATGATATATATATCTACAAAGAAGGATGTACACCCGAAATAGTTAAAACACGAAGGAACAAGATATCCACAAGGAAGTCATAAATATACCAATAAGATATTTGCTTGAAAGCATAGCACATGGCTAGATATGGTCTTATTGTATATAAATGAAGTCCAAACACACATCCATCAAAGGAATCACAACTAGCAATAAGAGACCATCATTGGGATGCTTTGAGAAAGGAAACAAGTATCACAAGATATGAAATGAATATCATGCCAAGATGCAACCTACACAAGGTTGAATGCAAGAGGAGAAAGCATGAATAGATACTTGTTACCGAGATATCATTGGAAGGATGTAGTAGATACCAATTGAAGGTAGATAGTAGTTCATTGATCATCCTAGCTTAACTCCAATAAGCACATGGTGACAACACCTTCCTTGTGATTGAGCCGAGCATCCAATGCATCTCCAACCATTCCTACAAGAACAACACAAACTAAACGGTACCCAAACTCATTGGGATCAAATAGTTAGAAACACCAATACATAGGACAAATTCCACATAAATATGTGCATATAGATATGGAAATGAATTTCATGCACATCTCATCCAATTTGAGACTTGGTGGAGTTTCCCCTATATATTGGGTCAACGAAAGAAAGCATGCCAAAGAATACATGAAGTAAATATGCATGCTCAAAACTGTCAAGAACCGATACCAAAAGACAAAGAAATGCCAAGTGAAAAGGATACCAAATGGAGAAATCATCACTTGGAAGATATCATTAAAGATACATCAAGGAATGAGATATCCATTGATACACACTAAATTAAAGATGTCAAACTCCCAAAGAGAGGATGGTTCCAAACAAACCAAGCTCTCAACAAAGTTTCATGATGGCACAAGGTACCAAAAGAAAATGGCTTGCCTTCCACCAACACACACTTGATAAGGATCACAAGAATAGTGTTCTAAAGAAAATAGGATAGCTCCCCCACGAGTTGTGCATTATAGAGAATTTCCTTTTGAATACAAAATGCACAAGGTGGGATCACCACTTTCACTACATCTAGAAAACACTAGACAAGAACAAGAAATTAACAAGATCCACAAGTGGTATGGAAGACAAAGGGAGTTGACACAAACCTTGGCAAGAGAAAAAGGCAAATAAAAACAAAAGCCAATGTAAAGATGATCAATTGAATTCTACCAAACATAAGTGATTACCAATTGTCAAAAGACAAGAAGTATTTGGAAATAATTCCCGGTGGTAGATAGCAAGGATATTCGACATCATCTTCACTCCAAACAAAAGGCAAAATGCAACTTGTAGAGCTAACATGCCACCTAGGAACATGATAATCTACAATATCAATTCTAGGTGACAATATCTCAAATGTACACATTTTCTAGGCTTGTAATATGCACTTAGCATATTACTCCCCCATAATGTGATACCAATAAGAACTTAACAAGAGGCAATAGGAGGAACAAACAAGAGATAACTAATGGACTATTTAGAATTTGAATTTCTCATGAGAGATATACCACCTAGCGACTAGATAATCTTGTAATATCAATACTAGATGGTATTCCTCATGTACACGCATTTATAGGATTGTGAGGTGCACAAAGCACATCACTCCCCCAAAATGGTATGTTCCATTAATCTCTCACACGAGCCAACTAGGATACAAACAAGAAGCATAAAGGCTCAACGCACGACACACACGTACATGATGTGCAAACCAACACACACATACTTGATTGCTCAAGATAAGCAAGTTGGAATCACAACATATACAAACACATGCAAGGAACAAAACCAAAACATGCAAGGGGGCAAGTAACTTTCAAGGTAAACAATTTTACAAGTTACCGCAAGGAGGCACATTGGATATAAGATAGAAACTTGATAATCCAATTGACTTGGCTTGAGACAAAGAGAATAACGAAGTCCCCTTAATTCTTCATAATGTAGCCAAGTCTCCAATGCCGTCCAATAACACCTATTGATCACGTTTGAGCTTGTTGGTCCCCAACCAAGTTGGGTCCTAAGAGGTTAGTCAAAATAGGTTTGGCTACCCAAATGGTTCTATGCTTGACACCACTTTGAGTACCAACAAACTTGGCAAACGCATTGCCAACCTTATCCTTACCAAGATAATAGATATCATCAATAATAATTGGGTTGGATAAGTTACCACTAGTGCATGAAGAAGCGATGTGACCTTTCTCACGACATAAGTAGCAACGTCTAATCTTCACTTTCTTCTCACTTGATTTCTCAATTTGAGAAGCATTAACTTGAGTGTTCTTGGGAAGAGGCCTTTCTTCAACTTGATGTTGAGCATGAGATTGAACTTGTCCCCTCTTCCCTTGTTGCTTGACACTAATGGCCTTCTTCTTCAACGGGCAAGATGTAACATGATGCCCTTCGACTTTGCACTTGAAGCAAACAATCTTGGCCGAATTCTTGACTTGTTCTTGGACCTTCTTCTTGTTCAACTTGGACTTCTTCTTCTTGTTGGAGTTGAATCCAAGTCCACCTTTGTCATTGTGGGATTTTTGCACACTCAAGATATTGTTGAGTGTGGCTTTCCCTTCATGACACTTTTCCAAGTCTTTCTTCAAAGAAGTGACTTGGGCCTTGAGCTCTTTGATTTCCTCTACATGGTTAGTCTCAACACAAGTACTAGAGGAAGTATAAGCTTCATTGTTAGAGCAACAAGGCAAGGAAAGCAATTCATCACAAGATGTACCAACATTGTGAGTAGATGAATTACAAGGACTAGCACATGGCAATATACTATTTTGACTAGAAGTAGTGCTAGTATCCACATGAGGCTCACTAGATGTTACATTAGCAATCATGGCCTCATGAGATATCTTTAGCACACTATGGGATACTAGAAGATCATCATGAGAGCTTGAGAGCTTTTCATGACTTTCTTCCAATTTCCCATAATTGCTAGATAGCACCTCAAGTTGAGCCCGTAGCTCAACATTCTCCTTCAAAATGGATGCTTCACAAGTAATAGAATTAGTAGCACAAGCATCATCATTAACAACAAGAGGAGAAGGCAACTTGGCAAGCTCTTTTAAATAAGAAGCTTCAAGTTGGGCATGAGACTCGGTGAGTTTGATGAGCTCACCCTTGATGACCCTTGAGCCATTTTCGAGGTGCTCAAAATCCTCAAGGAGTCTAGCATGAGAAACTTCAAGCTTAGCATTTTTAGTTTTGAAATCGTTGGCCACCTCAAGAGCTCTATCATGAGATTCCCTCACTCTAGATAATTCTAGAGCAAAAGTCTCCTCAAGAGATTCGGACGTGGTTTGTTCATGTTCAAGAGCTTGAGATAGCTCCGTGATCTCATTTGCGTAATCACGCCCATGAGCTTCCATTTTCTCAATGGTGACCTCATGCTCCTCGAGATGAGATTCCAACTCCTCAATATATTTCTTGCCCTCAATGGCTATGGACATAATTTCCATGAAGTTGGAACGAGCAATTTTATTTTTATGAAGAGCTTTAAAAATCATCTCCTCCTTAGTTTTTAAGGAGGCAACATTATCATTCTCTTCATCATTATCCTCATCATCATTAGCATCAACATCATCATCAGGAGACATATTGGGGTACAAAGTAGGAGATACCTTTGATGCCTTAGCCATAAGGCAAAAAGCAATAGATGATGATGTAGGATCCCTTGAGGCACCATTAAACACCACATCTTGTTCCATGGAGTGTTCGGTTTCCTCTACATTGTTAGCACAATAATTCGAGGAAATAGATGCATTTTTATCATGGCAACAAGACATAGCAAGCATATGATCATGCGATTTAGTCAAGCAATTTCTACATGATATGCAAGGACTATCAACACAAGCATGTGAAACATTTGGAGTGCTCGAAGTGTTAAAGCCCAAAGAAGGAGCATTGCAATAATATAGTGACGAAGGATCATCCACAATAAGCATACTATCACCATTGCAATGACCAACACTACTCACCATATCATTACCTTGTGGCAAACCACATGTAGGTGAAGTAGAAGAAGTTGAGAAGACTATACGACCGGAGGTGGAGGGAGAACAATCATCCCCACAAATCTTGGACACACCATATTTGTCTTGAAGCTTTGTCCACAACTCATGAGCATCCCGGAACGGCATGAGTTCAAATATAACTACATTGCTCAAAGCATCGAAAAGCACATTAGAAGCTTGAGAATTGAGATAAGACTTTTTCTCATCCTCTAAAGATAATCTTTGGGGATCCTTTGGAGGAGAAAAACCCATATCTACAATTCGCTCTAAATTTGGGTCCATGACTCTAAAGAGATTAAGCATGAGAATTACCCAAACATCAAAATTTGTGCCATTGAAACTAAGAGTGTCAGAGAATCCTAATCCCCTAGTCGACATCTTTACTCTCTAGGCGGTAAAGCCAAATAAAGAGAGACGAGGCTCTGATACCAATTGAAAGATAGAGGATGTCGCCTAGAGGGGGGGGGGGTTGAATATGCGCTTTAAAATAATTACAGTTTTGGCTTGAACAAATGCGGAATAAACCTAGCGGTTAATTTTTCAAGCACAAAACCTACAACAACTAGGCTCACCTATGTGCACCAACAACTTATGCTAAGCAAGATAAGCAACTATCTGATAGCAAGACATATGACAAAGAACAATATGGCTATCACAAAGTAAAGTGCATAAGTAAAGGGGCTCGGGTAAGAGATAACCGAGGCACGCGGAGACGACGATGTATCCCGAAGTTCACACCCTTGCGGATGCTAATCTCCATTTGGAGCGGTGTGGAGGCACAATGCTCCCTAAGAAGCCACTAGGGCTATCGTAATCTCCTCACGCCCTCGCACAATGCAAGATGCCATGATTCCACTAAGGGACCCTTGAGGGCGGTCACCGAACCCGTACAAATGGCAACCCTTGGGGGCGGTCACCGAACCCGTACACTTTGGCAACCCTTGGGGGCGGTCACCGGTACCCGTCAAATTGCTCGGGGCGATCTCCACAACCAAATTGGAGACCCCGACGCTTGCCCGGAGCTTTACACCACAATGATTGAGCTCCGAACACCACCAACCGTCTAGGGCGCCCAAGCACCCAAGAGGAACAAGCTCAAGGGTACCAAGCACCCAAGAGTAATAAGCTTCTCAACTTGTAACTTCCACGTATCACCGTGGAGAACTCAAACCGATGCACCAAATGCAATGGCAAGGGCACACGGAGTGCCCTAGTCCTTCTCTCTCAAATCCCACCGAAGCAACTAATGCTAGGGAGGAAAATGAGAGTAAGAACAAGAAGGAGAACACCAAGAACTCCAAGAACTAGATCCAAGGGGTTCCCCTCACATAGAGGAGAAAGTGATTGGTGGAAATGTGGATCTAGATCTCCTCTCTCTTTTCCCTCAAAAACTAGCAAGAATCCATGGAGGGATTGAGAGTTAGCAAGCTCGAAGAAGGTCAACAATGGGGGAAGAACACGAGCTCAAAGGATAAGGTTCATTGGGGAAGAAGACCCCCTTTTATAGGACCTCCCGAATCCAACCATTATGTGCTCAGGTCGTGCACAAGCGGTACTACCACTTGGTGGAGCGGTACTACCGCTTAGCACGGTCAAAACAGCCCAATCGAGAGAGAAAACACGAGTTTTTGGTCCGGGGCGGTACTACCGCTTAGGAGCCACGGTAGTACTGCTCTGGAGTGGTACTACCGCTCAGGAACCGCGGTACTACCGCTTTGGAGCGGTAGTAAAAAATTACATCCGCTCTAGTCGCGGTAGTAGCGCTGCAGCCTTTACCAAAACAGCCACAACTTTTGCAAACGGACTCCGAATTCAACGAAACCAAGTTTGTTGGAAAGCTAACGACATGGGCTAACACGATATTGATAGAAATACCAAGAATAGGAAAATGAGAAAAGTCCCATAAGAAAATGGTGAGAACCCTTCATCGGATAAGACCGGTAAAACCTCCAACACCGAAAACATCATAGAAGACGCATGCGAACTCCGTTTTCGATGAACTCAAGCTTGTCATCAAGATGACCATAAGCTCTAAGACTCACAAAGATAAAAAAACAAGAACCAAGAAACATGATGCAAGGATGCAATGGTTTGAGCTCTCTGCTAACGATACGATCAAGCTACCAACTTGAGAGCCCCCCTTGATAGTACGGCAAACGATCCTATAACTCGGTCTCCCAACTACCACCACAAGACCGGTAAAATAGAAAACCTATCAAGGGAAAACCTTTTCCTTGCACATGGTCCACTTGAGCTAGATGAAGACGATCTTCACTCCCTCAAGTTGGACCACCTTTCTTGATTGCGTTGGCTCGATGAAGACTAGATGATTGCTCCCCCATAGTTCACTATGGGTGAGCCACTCTTCGGCACATCTTCACAAGTCCATTGACACCACAATGGATGGCAAGATTCAAGCACTTGATCTCTTCGTGATGCTCCACCTGAACTTGCAGACGGCAATCTTGATGACGATCACCACTTGATGTCATCCTTTCCATGGGTTGTATGATATCTTCCTCTTGACGCAAGCCCATGGATACGTACCTAACCCCACATACAACTCTCACATAGACCATGGGTTAGTACATAAAGTGAAATGGACAATGCTTACCATACCATGGGATCACTTGATCCCTCTCGGTACATCTGTTGGAAATATGCCCTAGAGGCAATAATAAATTGATTATTATTATATTTCCTTGTTCATGATAATCGTTTATTATCCATGCTAGAATTGTATTGATAGGAAACTCAGATACATGTGTGGATACATAGACAACACCATGTCCCTAGTAAGCCTCTAGTTGACTAGCTCGTTAATCAATAGATGGTTACGGTTTCCTGACCATGGACATTGGATGTCATTGATAACGGGATCACATCATTAGGAGAATGATGTGATGGACAAGACCCAATCCTAAGCCTAGCACAAGATCATGTAGTTCGTATGCTAAAGCTTTTCTAATGTCAAGTATCATTTCCTTAGACCATGAGATTGTGCAACTCCCGGATACCGTAGGAGTGCTTTGGGTGTGCCAAACGTCACAACGTAACTGGGTGGCTATAAAGGTACACTATGGGTATCTCTGAAAGTGTCTGTTGGGTTGGCACGAATCGAGATTGGGATTTTGTCACTCCGTGTGAACGGAGAGGTATCTCTGGGCCCACTCGGTAGGACATCATCATAATGTGCACAATGTGACCAAGGGGTTGATCACGGGATGATGTGTTACGGAACGAGTAAAGAGACTTGCCGGTAACGAGATTGAACAAGGTATCGGTATACCGACGATCGAATCTCGGGCAAGTACCATACCGCTAGACAAAGGGAATTGTATACGGGATTGATTGAGTCCTTGACATCGTGGTTCATCCGATGAGATCATCGTGGAACATGTGGGAGCCAACATGGGTATCCAGATCCCGCTGTTGGTTATTGACCGGAGAACATCTCGGTCATGACTACATGTCTCCCGAACCCGTAGGGTCTACACACTTAAGGTTCGATGACGCTAGGGTTATAAAGGAAGCTTGTATGTGGTTACCGAATGTTGTTCGGAGTCCCGGATGAGATCCTGGACGTCACGAGGAGTTCCGGAATGGTCCGGAGGTAAAGATTTATATATAGGAAGTCCTGTTTCGGCCATCGGGACAAGTTTCGGGGTCATCGGTATTGTACCGGGACCACCGGAAGGGTCCCGGGGGCCCACCGGGTGGGGCCACCTGCCCCGGGGGGCCACATGGGCTGTAGGGGGTGCGCCTTGGCCTACATGGGCCAAGGGCACCAGCCCCAAGAGGCCCATGCGCCTAGGGAACCCTAGAGGGAAGAGTCCTCAAGGGGGAAGGCACCTCCGAGGTGCCTTGGGGAGGATGGACTCCTCCCCCCCTCTTGGCCGCACCCCTTTCTTGGAGTAGGGGGCAAGGCTGCGCCTCCCCCTTCTCCCCTGCCCCTATATATAGTGGAGGGAAGGGAGGGCATCCATACCTGAGCCCTTGGCGCCTCCCTCCCTCCCGTGACACCTCCTCCTCTCCCGTAGGTGCTTGGCGAAGCCCTGCAGGATTGCCACGCTCCTCCATCACCACCACGCCGTTGTGCTGCTGCTGGATGGAGTCTTCCTCAACCTCTCCCTCTCTCCTTGCTGGATCAAGGCGTGGGAGACATCGTCGAGCTGTACGTGTGTTGAACGCGGAGGTGCCGTCCGTTCGGCACTAGGATCATCGGTGATCTGAATCACGACGAGTACGACTCCATCAACCCCGTTCACTTGAACGCTTCCGCTTAGCGATCTACAAGGGTATGTAGATGCACTCTCCTTCTACTCGTTGCTGGTCTCTCCATAGATAGATCTTGGTGATACGCGTAGGAAAATTTTGAATTTCTGCTACGTTCCCCAACAGTGGTATCAGAGCTAGGTCTATTGCGTAGATTCTTTGCACGAGTAGAACACAAAGTAGTTGTGGGCGTCGATATTGTTCAATATGCTTGCCGTTACTAGTCTTATCTTGATTCGGCGGCATCGTGGGATGAAGCGGCCCGGACCAACCTTACACGTACGCTTACGTGAGACCGGTTCCACCGACAAACATGCACTAGTTGCATAAGGTGGCTGGCGGGTGTCTGTCTCTCCCACTTTAGTCGGATCGGATTCGATGAAAAGGGTCCTTATGAAGGGTAAATAGCAATTGGCATATCACATTGTGGTTCATGCGTAGGTAAGAAACGTTCTTGCTAGAAACCCATAGCAGCCACGTAAAACATGCAAACAACAATTAGAGGACGTCTAACTTGTTTTTGCAGGGTATGCTATGTGATGTGATATGGCCAAAAAGGATGTGATGAATGATATATGTGATGTATGAGATTGATCATGTTCTTGTAATAGGAATCACGACTTGCATGTCGATGAGTGTGACAACCGGCAGGAGCCATAGGAGTTGTCTTTATTTATTTGTGACCTGCGTGTCAACTTAAACGTCATGTAATTACTTTACTTTATTGCTAACCGTTAGCCATAGTAGTAGAAGTAATAGTTGGCGAGGCAACTTCATGAAGACACGATGATGGAGATCATGATGATGGAGATCATGGTGTCATGCCGGTGACGATGATGATCATGGAGCCCCGAAGATGGAGATCAAAAGGAGCAAAGTGATGATGGCCATATCATGTCACTATTTGATTGCATGTGATGTTTATCATGTTTATACATCTTATTTGCTTAGAACGACGGTAGTAAATAAGATGATCCCTTACAACAATTTCAAGAAGTGTTCTCCCCTAACTGTGCACCGTTGCGACAGTTCGCTGTTTCAAAACATCACGTGATGATCGGGTGTTTTATTCAGACGTTCAAATACAACGGGTGTTGACGAGCCTAGCATGTACGGACATGGCCTCGGAACACACGCGAAACACTTAGGGTTAACTTGACGAGCCTAGCATGTACAGACATGGCCTCGGAACACAGAGACCGAAAGGTCGAGCATGAGTCGTATAGAAGATACGATCAACATGAAGATGTTCACCGATGATGACTAGTCCGTCTCACGTGATGATCGGACACGGCCTAGTTTGACTCGGATCATGTAATCACTTAGATGACTAGAGGGATGTCTATCTGAGTGGGAGTTCATAAGATGAACTTAATTATCCTGAACATAGTCAAAAGACCTTTTGCAAATTATGTCGTAGCTCGCGCTTTAGTTCTACTGTTTTAGATATGTTCCTAGAGAAAATTATAGTTGAAAGTTGATAGTAGCGATTATGCGATCAGTAGAAAGCTTATGTCCTTAATGCACCGCTCAGTGTGCTGAACCCCAACGTCGTTTGTGGATGTTGCGAACATCGGACATACACGTTTTGATAACTACATGATAGTTCAGTTAAATGGTTTAAGTAGAGGCACCAAAGACGTTTTCGAAACGTCGCGGAACATATGAGATGTTTCAAGGGCTGAAATTAGGATTTCAGGCTCGTGCCCACGTCAAGAGGTATGAGACCTCCGACAATTTTCTTAGCCTACAAACTAAGGGAGAAAAGCTCAATCGTTGAGCTTGTGCTCAGATTGTCTGAGTACAACAATCACTTGAATCAAGTGGGAGTTGATCTTCCAGATGAAATAGTGATAGTTTCTCCGAAGTCATTACCACCAAGCTGCTAGAGCTTCGTGATGAACTGTAACATATCAGGGATAGATATCCTTGAGGTATTCGCGTTGTTTGACATCGCGAAAGTAGAAATCAAGAAGGAGCATCAATTGTTGATGGTTGATGAAACCACTAGTTTCAAGAAGGGCAAGGGAAAGAAGGGATACTTCATGAAACGGCAAATCAGCTGCTGCACCAATGAAGAAACCCGAGGTTGAACCCAAACCCGAGACTGAGTGCTTCTGTAATAAAGGGAACAACCACTAGAGCAGGATTACCCTAGATACTTGGTAGATAAGAAGGCTGGCAAGGTCGATAGAAGTATATTGGATATACATTGTGTTAATGTGTACTTTGCTAGTACTCCTAGTAGCACCAGGGTATTAGATACCAGTTCGGTTGCTAAGTGTTAGTAACTCGAAACAAAAGGCTACGGAATAAACGGAGACTAGCTAAAGGAGAGCTGACAATATGTGTTGGAAGTGTTTCCAAGTTTGATGTGATCAAGCATCGCACGCTCCCTCTATCAAAGAGATTGGTGTTAAACCTAAATAATTGTTATTTGGTGTTTGCGTTGAGCATAGACATGATTGGATTACGTCTATCGCAATACGGTTATTCATTTAAGGAGAATAATGGTTACTCTGTTTATTTGAATAATACCTTCAATGGTCTTACACCTAAAATGAATGGTTTATTAAATCTCGATCGTAGTGATACACATGTTCATGCCAAAAGATAGTAATGATAGTACCACCTACTTGTGGCACTGCCACGTAAGTCATATCGGTATAAAACGCATGAAGAAGCTCCATGTTGATGGATCTTTGGACTCACTCATTTTTGAAAAGTTTGAGACATGCGAACCATGTCTATTGGTATATATGCATGAAGAAACTCCATGCAAATGGGTCGTTTGGACTCACTTGATTTTGAATCACTTGAGATATGCAAATCATACCACATGGACAAGGTGACTGAAAAGCCTCACTTTCAGTAAAATGGAACAAGATAGCAACTTGTTGGAAGCAACACATTTTGATGTGTGCAGTCCAATGAGTGCTGAGGCATGCAGTGAATATCGTTATGTTCTTACTTCACAGATGATTCGAGTAGATGTTGAGTATATTTACTTGATGAATCACGAGTCTGAATTATTGAAAGGTTCAAGTAATTTCAGTGTGAAGTTGAAAGATCGTCGTGACAAGAGGATAAAAGATCTATGATATGATCATAGAGATGAATATCTGAATCACGAGTTTGGCACAGAATTAAGACATTGTGGAAATTGTTTCACAACTGATACAGCCTGGAACACCATAGTGTGATGGTGTGTCCGAACATCATAGTTGCACCCTATTGGATATGGTGCGTACCATGATGTCTCTTATCGAATTACACTATTGTTCATGGGTTAGGCATTAGAGACAACCACGTTCACTTGAAATAGGGCACCACGTAATTCCGTTGAGATGACACCGTATGAATTATGGTTTAGAGAAACCTAAGCTGTCATTTCTTAGAAGTTTGGGGCTGCGATGCTTATGTGAAAAAGTTTCAGGATTAAGCTCGAACCCAAAGCGGATAAAGTGCATCTTCATAGGACACCCAAAACAGTTGGGTATACCTCCTAATTCAGATCCGAAAGCAATAAGGATTGTTTCTAGAATCGGGTCCTTTCTCGAAGAAAAGTTTCTCTCGAAAAGTTGAGTGGGAGGATGGTGGAGACTTGATGAGGATATTGAACCGTCACTTCAACCAGTGTGTAGCAGGGCACAGGAAGTTGTTCCTGTGGTACCTACACCAATTGAAGTAGAAGCTTATGATAGTGATCATGGAACTTCAGATCAAGTCACTCCCAAACCTCGTAGGGTGACAAGGATACGTACTACTTCAGAGTGGTACAGTAATCCTGTCTTGGAAGTCATGTTGCTGGACAACAATGAACCTACGATCTATGGAGAAGCGATGGTGGGCCCAAATTCCGACAAATGGTTAGAAACCATAAAATCCGAGATAGGATCCATGTATGAAAACAAAGTGTAGACTTTGGCAGAACAACTCGATGGTCGTAAGGCTGTTGAGTGCAGATGGATTTTAAAAGGAAGACAGACAATGATGGTAAGTGTCACCATTGAGAAAGCTCGACTTGTCGTTAAGATGTTTTTCGACAAGTTCAAGGAGTTGACTACGATGAGACTTTCTCACTCGTAGCGATGCTAAGAGTCTGTTGGAATTATATTAGCAATTACTGCATTATTTATGAAATCTTGTAGATAGGATGTCAAAACATTGTTTCCTCGACGATTCTTGAGGAAAGGTTGTATGTGATACAACCGGAAGGTTTTGTCTATCCTGAAATATGCTAATAAGTATGCAAAGCTCCAGCAATCCTTCTGAGGACTGGAGTGAGCATCTCGGAGTTGGAATGTATGCTTTGATGATGATCAAAGATTTTGGGTGTATACAAAGTTTATGAGAAACTTGTATTTCCAAAGAAGTGAGTGGGAGCACTATAGAATTTCTGATGAGTATATGTTGTTGACATATTAATGATCAGAAATGACGTAGAATTTCTGGAAAGCATATAGGGTTATTTGGAAAGTGTTTTCAATGGAAAACCTGGATTAAGCTACTTGAACATTGAGCATCAAGATCTATCAGGATAGATCAAAACGCTTAATAGTACTTTCAAATGAGCACATGCCTTGACATGATCTTGAAGGTGTTCAATATGGATCAGTCAAAGAAGGAGTTCTTGCCTGAGTTGTAAGGTATGAAGTTAAGACTTAAAGCTCGACCATGGCAGAATAGAGAGAAAGGACTAAGGTCGTCCCCTATGCATAAGACATAGGCTCTACAGTATGCTATGCTGTGTACCGCACCTGAAATGTGCTTTACCATGAGTCAGTCAAGGGGTACAAGAGTGATCCAAGAATGGATCACAGGACAGCGGTCAAAGTTTTCCTTAGTAACTAGTGGACTAAGGAATTTTCTCAATTATGGAGGTGGTAAAAGAGTTCGTCGTAAAGGGTTACGTCGATGCAAGCTTAACACCTATCCGGATAGCTCTGAGTAGAGATACCGGATACGTATAATGGAGCAACAATTTAGAATAGCTCCAAGTAGAACAGTTATTTGGAATAGCTCCAAATAGAACGTGGTAGCTGCATCTAGGAGATGACATAGAGATTTGTAAAGCACACACGGATCTGAAAGCTTCAGACCCGTTGACTATAACCTCTCTCACAAGCATAACATGATCAAACCCAGAACTCATCGAGTATTAATCACATGGTAAATGTGAACTAGATTATTGACTCTAGTAAACTCTTTGGGTGTTAGTCACATGGGGATGTGACCTTGAGTGTTAATCACATATCGATGTGAACTAGATTATTGACTCTAGTGCAAGTGGGAGACTGTTGGAAATATGCCCTAGAGGCAATAATAAATTGATTATTATTATATTTCCTTGTTCATGATAATCGTTTATTATCCATGCTAGAATTGTATTGATAGGAAACTCAGATACATGTGTGGATACATAGACAACACCATGTCCCTAGTAAGCCTCTAGTTGACTAGCTCGTTAATCAATAGATGGTTACGGTTTCCTGACCATGGACATTGGATGTCGTTGATAACGGGATCACATCATTAGGAGAATGATGAGATGGACAAGACCCAATCCTAAGCATAGCACTAGATCGTGTAGTTCGTATGCTGAAGCTTTTCTAATGTCAAGTATCATTTCCTTAGACCATGAGATTGTGCAACTCCCAGATACCGTAGGAGTGCTTTGGGTGTGCCAAACGTCACAACGTAACTGGGTGGCTATAAAGGTACACTACGGGTATCTCTGATAGTGTCTGTTGGGTTGGCACGAATCGAGACTGGGATTTTGTCACTCCGTGTAAACGGAGAGGTATCTCTGGGCCCACTCGGTAGGACATCATCATAATGTGCACAATGTGACCAAGGGGTTGATCACGGGATGATGTGTTACGGAACGAGTAAAGAGACTTGCCGGTAACGAGATTGAACAAGGTATCGGTATACCGACGATCGAATCTCGGGCAAGTACCATACCGCTAGACAAAGGGAATTGTATACGGGATTGATTGAGTCCTTGACATCGTGGTTCATCCGATGAGATCATCGTGGAACATGTGGGAGCCAACATGGGTATCCAGATCCCGCTGTTGGTTATTGACCGGAGAACATCTCGGTCATGACTACATGTCTCCCGAACCCGTAGGGTCTACACACTTAAGGTTCGATGACGCTAGGGTTATAAAGGAAGCTTGTATGTGGTTACCGAATGTTGTTCGGAGTCCCGGATGAGATCCCGAACGTCACGAGGAGTTCCGAAATGGTCCGGAGGTAAAGATTTATATATAGGAAGTCCTGTTTCGGCCATCGGGACAAGTTTCGGGGTCATCGGTATTGTACCGGGACCACCGGAAGGGTCCCGGGGGCCCACCGGGTGGGGCCACCTGCCCCGGGGGGCCACATGGGCTGTAGGGGGTGCGCCTTGTCCTACATGGGCCAAGGGCACCAGCCCCAAGAGGCCCATGCGCCTAGGGAACCCTAGAGGGAAGAGTCCTCAAGGGGGAAGGCACCTCCGAGGTGCCTTGGGGAGGATGGACTCCTCCCCCCTCCTTAGCCGCACCCCTTCCTTGGAGGAGGGGGCAAGGCTGCGCCTCCCCCCTCTCCCCTGCCCCTATATATAGTGGAGGGGAGGGAGGGCATCTATACCTGAGCCCTTGGCGCCTCCCTCCCTCCCGTGACACCTCCTCCTCTCCCGTAGGTGCTTGGCGAAGCCCTGCAGGATTGCCACGCTCCTCCATCACCACCACGCCGTTGTGCTGCTGCTGGATGGAGTCTTCCTCAACCTCTCCCTCTCTCCTTGCTGGATCAAGGCGTGGGAGACATCGTCGAGCTATATGTGTGTTGAACGCGGAGGTGCCGTCCGTTCGGCACTAGGATCATCGGTGATCTGAATCACGACGAGTACGACTCCATCAACCCCGTTCACTTGAACGCTTCCGCTTAGCGATCTACAAGGGTATGTAGATGCACTCTCCTTCTACTCGTTGCTGGTCTCTCCATAGATAGATCTTGGTGATACGCGTAGGAAAATTTTGAATTTCTGCTACGTTCCCCAACAACATCTTCTACGCTTTGTGAGTTGATCAACTTGATTCACTCTTGACTTAGTCTTGATCAACCTTGAATCTTTGCAACTCTCTTCATTTGGATGACGTATTGAAGGTAAACATGAATGATCACACAACCTTCTTCTTCAAGACATGCATGCAATAAGCTCAACACTCATATGACCAATCTTTGGATAATTCCTTAATAGCACCTTGGTCATCACAAACTCTCATTGAAACCAACAAATGGACTCCAAGAAAAGCCTATGGGTAAACCCTTAAAATATAAATCAAGGCAACCATTAGTCCATAGAGATTGTCAGCAATTACCAAAACCACACATGGGGGCACCGCATGTCCTTTCAACAGAGCTTCGCCTAAACACTATGATGGTATGATCGAGGTGTGTAACTGTGGAAGGGGGCACCGCATATGGTTGGGAGAGAAACTTGTGTGCGTTCTAGGGTGCCCCCCTACCCCCATATATAAAGGAGGGAGGAGGAGGAGGCCGGCCCTAGGAGGCGCGCCTAGAGTATGGAGTCCTACTAGGACTTCCAAGTCCTAGTAGGAATCCTTTTCCTTTTCGGAGTAGAGGAGAAGGAAAGAGGGAAAGAGAGAGGGAGTAGGAAAGGGCAAGGGGGGGACGCCCGTTCCCCTAGTCCAATACGGACCCATGGGGGGGGCGCCACCTTCCCTTTGACCTGCCTCCTCCTTTCCCGTATGGCCCAATAAGGCCCATTACTTCCCCCGATAAATTCCCGTAACTCCCCGGTACTCCGAAAAATACCCGAATCACTCGGAACCTTTCAGATGTCCGAATATAGCCTTTCAATATATCAATCTTTGTGTCTCGACCATTTTGAGACTCCTCGTCACATCCGTGATATCATCCGGGACAACGAACAAACTTCGGTCATCAAAACACATAACTCATAATACAAATCATCATCGAACGTTAAGCGTGCGGACCCTACGGGCTCGAGAACTATGCAGACATGATCGAGACACATCTCCGATCAATAACCAATAGAGGAACCTAGACGCTCCTATTGGCTCCTACATATTCTACGAAGATCTTTATCGGTCACACTGCATAACAACATACGTTGTTCCCTTTGTCATCGGTATGCCACTTGCTCGAGATTTGATCGTCGGTATCATCATACCTAGTTCAATGTTGTTACAGACAAGTCTCTTTACTCGTTCCGTAATGCTTCATCCCGCAACTAACTCATTAGTCACATTGCTTGCAAGGCTTATACTGATGAGCATTACCGAGAGGGCCCAGAGATACCTCTCCGAAACACAGAGTGACAAATCCTAATATCGATCTATGTCAACCCAATAAACACCTCCGGAGACACCCGTAGAGCATCTTTATAATAACCCATTTACGGTGTGATGTTTGATAGCTCACAAGGTGTTCCTCCGGTATTCGGGAGTTGCATAATCTCATAGTCTGAGGAACATGTATAAGTCATGAAGAAACCAGTAGCAATGAAACTGTAACGATCATAATGCTAAGCTAATGGATGGGTCTTGTCCATCACATCATTCTCCTAATGATGTGATCCCTTTCATGAAATGACAACACATGTCTATGGCCAGGAAACATAAGCATCTTTGATTTACGAGCTAGTCAAGTAGAGGCATACTAGGGACACTATGTTTTGTCTATGTATTCACACATGTACTAAGTTTCTGGTTAATACAATTCTAGCATGAATAATAAATATTTATCATGATATAAGGAAATATAAATAACAACTTTATTATTGCCTCAATGGCATATTTCCTTCAGTCTCCTACTTGCACTAGAGTCAATAATCTAGTTCACATCGCCATGTGATTTAACATCAATAGTGAACATCTGTATGTGATTAACACCCATAGTTCACATCGCCATGTGACCAACACCCAAAGGGTTTACTAGAATCAATAATCTATTTCACATCGTGATGTGATTAACACCCAAATAGTACTAGGTGTGATCATGTTTTGACTGTGAGAGAATTTTAGTCAACGGGTCTGTCACATTCAGAGTCGTATGTATTTTGCAAATATTCTATGTCTACAATGCTCTACATGGAGCTACTTTAGCTAGTTTCCCTGACTTTCAATATGTATCCATATTGAGACTTAGAGTCATCTGGATCCGTGTAAAAACTTGCATCGACATAACTCTTTACGACGAACTCTTTATCACTTCCATAACCGAGAAATATTTCCTTAGTCCTCACAAAGGATAATTTTGACCGCTGTCCAGTGATCTACTCCTAGATCACTATTGTACCCCCTTGCCAAACTCATGGCAAGGTACACAATAGGTCTGGTACATAACATATCATACTTTATAGCACCTATATCTGAGGCATAGGGAATGACTTTCATTCTCTTTCTATCTTCTGTTGTGGTCGGGCTTTGAGTCTTACTCAACTTTACACCTTTAACACAGGGAAGAACCCTTTCTTTAACTGATCCATTTTGAACATTTTCAAAAAAACTTTATCAAGGTATGTGCTTTGTGAAAGTCCAATTAAGCCTCTTGATCTATCTCTATAGATCTTGATGCCCAATATGTAACCAGCTTCACCGAGGTCTTTCATTGAAAAACTCTTATTCAAGTATCCCTTTATGCTATCCAGAAATTATATATCATTAAAATCAACAATATGTCATCCATATATAATATTAGAAATGCTACAGAGCTCCCACTCACTTTCTTGTAAATACAGTTTTCTCTAAAAATCTGTATAAAACCATATGCTTTGATCACACTATCAAAGCGTTTATTCCAACTCCGAGAGGCTTGCACCAGTCCATAAATGGATCGTTGGATCTCACACTTTGTTAGCACCTTTAGGATTGACAAAACCTTCTGGTTGCATCATATACAACTCTTCTTTAAGAAATATCCATTTAAGGAATGCAGTTTTGACATCCATTTGCCAGATTTCATAAAATATGACAATTACTAACATGATTCAGACGGATTTAAGCATCGCTATAGTTGAGAAAATCTCATTGTAGTCAACACCTTGAACTTGTCAAAAAACTTTTGCGACAAGTCGAGCTTTGTAGATAGTAACACTACTATCAGCGTACGTGTCGTGGAATTATCGCGTCAGATGTCCTAGCATAAGGACTTAGTGTGGAGCCATCTCAACGTAGTTAGCTTGAAGGAGTTAAACGGGACAAGGGACACGGAGAGTCTATACTGGTTCGGCCCCTCGTGGTGGTGGTAACAGCCTAATCCAGTGTAGGGTGGTTATTGCTTGGGCTTCGATTACCAGGGAGCGAATACGCTTGACCTAGTTCTCGATCTCTTTCTTTCATGCCCTAACTCACCGCCGGGTCGTCCCTTTATATACACATGTTAACGCCCGGCGGCTTACAGAGTCCTGGCTGACTCATAGACAACATGTCCGGCTCGGTGACTAACTAAGCACCTTACAATACAAGTTTATCCTCATGGCGGTTCATCCTTCTGGGCCCTAAGCCGCATCTAGGTCTTGGGCTGTCAGCGGGCTTTTTATGACCTGCCCCCTTTATGGGATATCGCTAGTGGTATGACCTGGACCCTCCTGGGCGGTTCATACCCAGTAGTTATATCACCAACATTAGGCCCCAGGTTGATTTGAATTTGTTCATATCAATCTTCAACACCTGACTTGTAAAACCTACACCACCTGTTGTAACCCGCCTTGACGTCAGCTCTTAGAATCCTCTTAAACCTCCATGACATCATTTCTCCTTAACTCCGCACGAGGCCCAGAGCATCTTAACTGATGCTTATCTTAATAAACTTCTCGAAAATCGAGGCGCCCCTATAGCCATGTGATGATTTCGGCCTCCTCGATTCCCATGCATGCCTTGTACTCGCCCCCCCTTATATATAGGAACGGGGGTCTATCTCATTTTCCCCCTGCTTCCTTCTTTGTCTTCCTCTTCCTCTCAGCCACACGAGCGCTCGTACTTTGCCGTCGCAACCTCCAGACGTTGCACCAACTCAGGCCGCCGCATCAACCTAACAAGACCAGAGAGCTCCAGTGCGCCACCGCCGATCCTCATCACCTGTAAGAGCGCCTCCCCCTTTCATCTCAGATCTACTTTTAGGGTTTGCCCTGATCATCGGTGTTCTTGTTGTTCTTCCTTATCCTCTTCAGCTCCTACAACTTTCAATCTGGATAGGTCGTAGATCTTGTGTGGAAGTAGTTTTTTCACCATTTTTTCCATGAAAGTAGCATCTCTTTGTAAAGAACTACATCAATGTATCCAGGTTTTTTCACTACCGCCACCTTAGGTTTTATTTTCACTGCTTTTTCTGAACTGTCATAGATCCATATTTATAGCTTTAGCTTGCGAAATCTGTTTGTCTTCCCCTTAGCAATTTTTTTCAATTGATAGATTTAAATCCCCAAAACTGCCATGGCGGCTTATGACATAAACCGTGACCCTCCATATTACATTAGGCCCCGCTTAAGCTGCCATCATCCACTTAAATCCATAACCCGGCCATCTCCGGTTTAACCAAGCTGGCTTGTTCTAAACTGAATTTGTGTAGTTTTATCTTTGTATAGCAGTTGAAACAACAATTTGTAACTCACCACACATGTGCCGGTTTAATGACATCTTGAATTACTTTATTGTAGGCCGTGCACCCAATCATGACCAAGACAGTCACCTCATGCGACTGGGTTCCATTCATTGTTACTGAGTCAATTCTTGAAGACTATGTAAAGATTGGTTTCTTACCAGCCTAATCCGGTTGAAGCCAAACTACAGCCGCAAGCCGAGGAAGTTATTGTCTTCACTGATCACATGAACTGGGGTTTTTCACCGCCCGGGTCAAAATTCTTCCGTGACGTTCTGTATTTTATGCAACTTCATCCTCAAGATATCGGGCCCAAGTCTATTTCCAACATTTGCAATTTCCAAGTCTTCTGTGAAGTATACCTCCAAGAAGAACCTAGTGTTGACATCTTCAGAGAATATTTCTATTTGCACCACCAGAAAGAATTTACCGACGGTCCCAGCCAAGAACTCGGAGGGATCTCAATTGAGTGTCGCAGAGATGCCATTTTCCCTTATGCTTCCCTTCCAAGCCATCCCAAAGATTGGAATCAAACCTGGTTCTATTGCAAAGACACTTCTCCTGCTGATGAAAATCCCTACCAGGCTATCGTGATCAACGGCTCAACCCAAAGCATCATCTTCTTGGCTGGCTTAGCACTGCTGAACGGGGAAAACTTGCACCGACTTTTTTAAAGGTGAGGACATTGCTGGGCGACGGTTTAACCGGAATTGATCTGATTCAGTGCTAGATAGCTTGGAGAATAATACCCTTAAGTCGTCGGCCTGTTTTGATGTGCGCATACACTGGTGATACCAAGGACCCGCTGCGTTACAATTCAAAGAGTTTAACTGATAAGGCTATCAATGACATGACCAAGACTCTTCTTAATGAGACATTGGAAAGCTACAGCAAAGTGGGTCTGAATCCTTTTAGTGTACTTAACCCGACACCGGAGGTATTCCTGTCCGGAATACATAATTCCTTACCTCACTGCTCGTGGAATCTGGAAATGCTGACTTTGTTGTAAACTTTCTCAGGCTGGATCCGCTTTTTGGGATAAGAGATACGATGAAAAGCCACCAAGAAAGCCAGAGGCAAGACCAAAGCAATGAAGAGAAGTAAAAAGACATCCACCGCTTCTGACACGTTTAACGTGGATGAATCTGAAGAGTCGGAGGTAGACCTTGATTCCCATGGCATCTTTTTCATCCACCTTATTGACACTGATTACCATTAGGATGACACGGAGAGCAGCCAGGCGGTTGATGACGAGGTAACCATTATTTCCTCCGACTCAGAGCCCTTGCCAAGACAAAAAAAATTGGCGCGTGATCCGGAAATTAAGGTTTTCTAACCCTTTAGCTCACATGGATCCCAACTTTATTTTGAAGCAACAACATCATGAGAACCGGCGCAGAACCCGGAATAGTGGAGGCGGAGAACTTTCCTCCGGTTTGCCTAACACGCCAGCTCCATGCAAACGCCGGAACAAGGTATTCAAAAATCTGGCTCTTATTTATTTTAACCTAGATATTACTCATCTAGTACTTTATATTTCTGATTTGAATTATCAAGGGACCTCTCACTCTTCGTCCGACGACTCTTCTCAGACTCAGCTTCCTCCTTTCAAGACTGCCCCTGGGTACCACCTTAAAACTGTGTTTAACATTTCTAAATTCATACTGACTTTCTGAATCTTCTTATAGTGGGAAATCAAAGCCTAGCAAAAAGGCCATAACCACCAAGCCCTCAGAAGATCCCAAACCCCGTGAGCCGAAAAAACAAGCACCAATTTCAGAGACCTCCGTGCAACAACCGATAATCCAACTGATGACCCGCCACCAGAAAATCGTGGCACCTCTGTTCGCTGAACCACCAAGCCCAACTAAACCTCTCAAGCCAGATATACTGAGGAAGTTGTGATTACTGGTGCTGGTTTTCAAGAACCGGGAAGCCCTGTAGCTCTGGCTAAACATTCTGCCAAGGAAGAGCTGGTTGAGAGGCGCAATGTCAAATTTGACATGGCCAATTACTCACATCAGAGTATTAGTGAAATCTTCTCTGGCTATCTAAATCAAGTACACAGCAGCCGTGATCTAGAAATTGCCATGGTCAAGCACATCCATCAGAAACATGAGCTATTAATTCTTGCTCTCGTATGAGATACGTTCCTTTAGCCCCCAAGTCTACTGAATATGATAGGATAGAATATACTGTAGACTTGTTAGATATCCTTTTATACTGTGAGTAAAATCCTATAGCCCCCAAGGGACGGCTTAAACTATTAAGTTAAGCCGATTCTTCACTTCATATAAATCAATTTGATCTGTAGCCCCCAAGGGCTGGCTTAAACTATTAAGTTAAGTCGAGACTTATCAATTGATAAGAAATCTCTGTTAATCATCCTTGATGAACCGGGTCACCTGTCACTGCTTCATAAAACGAACTTTGCATCCATTAGCTCCCAAGTGCCAAGTGTTATTGCTTGCAAAGGACTTGGGACTTATAAATATATACAACTCTATAAAGAAACTTTCTACACCCATTAGCCCCCAAGTGCTAAGTGCTATTACGTGCAAAGGGCTTGGGACTTATAAGTATATGTTGTTTCATAACTCTTCATATTTGTTTTGACTTCATTCAGGAAGCATCCAATCAATTTCAATCTCAGCTGACTGACTTGAAATCCTGACTTGAAGCACAAGAAACTGAGACCCGGTAGGCTGAATCAAAGTTCACATTTAGCTTGGATGAAAATGAGAAGCTCAAAACTGTTTTTAAGACTGAGAAAGCCGCCTGGGCTGAAGAAAAGGCCGCCTTAATTAAAAGGGCTGAGAAAGCTGAAGCCTCATTGGAAGAGGTCACTACCAATTTCACTGGCTTACAGCATCACATCAATCAAATGACTTTTGCTATTTTTGGTAAGATCATTTTATATCTCAAGGTTTTTATTTCTTTTGTTATAAACCACCTATTAACTCAATCATAATCTCCCATGCAGGCGCGAGAAGCAACAACCTTGGGAAAGAAACACTGATAAAGCTCAAGGCGGTTTATACCTTGGTAGAGCAACTATATACCGGAGCTCAACGCACAATAGCCGCCATCTCCCCAAGCAAGAAAACACCGTCTCTTCTCAGTAACGTCTTAAGTAGCCTCTCCGTTTTACCAGCCTGGATTGAAGAAAACAAGTGGTCTGCTGCTAGAGTCGGTGCCCTTACGGTTTTAAGCCGGGCTAAGGCATGGCGGTCGGAATTAGACACGGCCGAGCTAGCCACTGGCTGCCCCAGTTTCAAAGAGGACGGGTCTCCTTTTGATAAGAAAGATATTGCTGCCTGTGTAAAAGTGATGCATCCTCTCGCGAGTCTACTTGTGGAAGAAACTGATCTGTCCAAGTACTCGATGGCTTATGCTACAGAAAATCAGAAGATGCCCATGCCGGCTTATAAAGTTGCAGATCTGATTCCTCCAATCCGTAAGCATACTTTTGCCCCGGACATTGATCCATCTGAGCTTATTGATGACGATGCTGAATTTAAAGTCTTGACTGGTATCAATTGGTCATCGCCTGACTTCCAGACGGTGGAGGAAGAAGAAGAACCAACATAGAATGATTCAGAAGCTTCGAACCACCAGGGCCAGGAGAACTGATCCACTGGGCGATTCTTGATTTGCACCACCAGGAACTATTAAAAAACAATTTATCCACTTGGGCTCGCAGAGCCATGTAATAGGCTCGTTAAGTACTGATCTATCGTGCCATCGTGCACGTTTTGTTTGCATAGCGCTGCTTGATATGTCTCCAACGTATCTATAATTTTTGATTGTTCCATGCTATTATATTACCCGTTTTGGATATTTATGGGCTTTACTATACACTTTTATATAATTTTTGGGACTAACATACTAACCGGAGGCCCAGCCCGAATTGCTATTTTTTTGTCTATTTCAGTGTTTCGCAGAAAAGGAATATCAAACGGAGTCCAAACGGAATGAAACCTTCGGGAGTGATCTTTTTGGAACAAATGCAATCCAGGAGACTTGGAGTGGACGTCAATAAGCAGCCGAGGCGGCCACGAGGGTTTAGGGCATGCCCTGGGGCACCCCCTGCCTCGCGGGCCCCTCGTGGCTCCCCTGAACGACTTCTTTCGCCTATATATATCTACGTACCCCGAAAACATCCAGGTGCACCACGAAAAACTATTTCCACCGCCGCAACCTTTTGTACCCATGAGATCCCATCTTGGAGCCTTTTCCGGCGCTCCACCGGAGGGGGAATCGATCACGAAGGGCTTCTACATCATCACCAAGGCCTCTCCGATGAGTTGTGAGTAGTTTACCATAGACCTTCGGGTCCATAGTTATTAGCTAGATGGCTTTTTCTCTCTCTTTGAATCTCAATACAAAGTTCTCCTCGATCTTCTTGGAGATCTATTCGATGTAACTCTTTTTGCGGTGTGTTTGTCGAGATCCGATGAATTGTGGGTTTATGATCAAGTTTACCTATGAGAAATATTTGAATCTCCTCTGAATTATTTTATGTATGATTGGTTATCTTTGCAAGTCTCTTCGAATTATCAGTTTGGTTTGGCCTACTAGATTGATCTTTCTTGCAATGGGAGAAGTGCTTAGTTTTGGGTTCAATCTTGCGGTGTCCTTTCCCAGTGACAGCAGGGGCAGCAAGGCATGTATTGTATTGTTGCCATCGAGGATAAAAAGATGGGGTTTATATCATATTGCTTGAGTTTATCCCTCTACATCATGTCATCTTGCTTAATGCGTTACTCTGTTCTTATGAACCTAATACTCTAGATGCATTTTTGATAGCGACCGATGTGTGGATTAATAGTAGTAGATGCAGGCAGGAGTTGGTCTACTTGTCGTGGTAGTGATGCCTATATACATGATCATGCCTAGATATTCTCATAACTATGCACTTTTCTATCAATTGCTCGATAGTAATTTGTTCACCCACCGTAATACTTATGCTATCTTGAGAGAAGCCACTAGTGAAACCTATGTCCCCTAGGTCTATTCTCTATCATATAAGTTTCCGATCTACTTTATTTTGCAATCCTTACTTTTCAATCTATATCCTAAAAATACCAAAAATATTTATCTTATCATATTATCTCTATCAGATCTCACTTTCGCAAGTGGCCGTGAAGGGATTGACAACCCCTTTAGCGCGTTGGTTGCGAGGTTCTTGTTTGTTTGTGTAGGTGTGAGGGACTTGCATGGAGCCTCCTACTGGATTGATACCTTGGTTCTCAAAAACTGAGGGAAATACTTATGCTACTTTGCTGCATAACCCTTTCCTCTTTTTCACGACCGGTTTTTCAATAAAATACTTATTGAGAAATCGATCTCTTGATTCCAGTATAGGAAGAGTTATCCTTACTGGTAGACAAATACTTGAATACAGAAGACCAGTAGCATCAAATATATTACAGGGTTGAGCTGAGGATGCTCAACAATACAAACACGCCAATATTAAACATAAGGGCGGTTATGACACAGTGGTGTGGTGACATGCTACTAGCTCGAGACAAAAGTGGTGGTGGATAACTTGACTCCTAACTGGCAGCTCATCGAGCGTCGAGGTGAGGCTCGATGAATTTATTTTTGGGGTAGCGGAAGCAGATATAATACAGTGACCAAATCCAAGTTCACACGGGACTGACTAGGACTCCTCTAGACGTCGGACTCGCTATCAAACTCTTCATCCATGAGATCGCCTTCATCAACATCTGGCCAAATCAACAAGCCAGGTGAGTACTTTGAAAGTACTCGCAAGACAGTTCGGACAAAAGATATAACAAATGCATGCATGAATGCGTTATGAGCAAAAAATAATTATGCTCATCCAGATAATAAAAAATGCACGACTTGGTAAGTAAAACAAACAACTGAAAACTGATCGGGTGTCTGGAGCGACGCCTCGAAAGGTAAACAAAATAAGAAATAATCATGCCGCAGTCGGGCGTCTAAGCGACACCACATAAAGGGCTTATACTGAAAAGTAAAAGACAAGCGTGCCACAGTCGGACGTCTGGGCGACATCGCAGAAAGGGCTTATATTGAAAATAAACAACAAGCGTGCCACAGTCGGACGTCTGAGCGACATCACAGAAAGGGCTTATATTGAAAATAAATAACAAGCGTGCCACAGTCGGACGTCTGAGCGACATCACAGAAAGGGCTTATATTGAAAATAAATAACAAGCATGCCACAGTCGGACGTCTGAGCGAAATCACAGAAAGGGCTTATATCAAAACTAAATAACAGGTTATTCCATCCACAAGAATAAACTTTTAACTGGACTTAACACTCATGTAGTCTACCGGAGTTTTATTACTGGGACTGACATTTGACAAGATAAGATGAACATAGTACTTGGACATGTACAAGATGATTAAAAGGATTTGTGACTCTGCAGAGTTTGTACTAACTGTCCACAGCCAACGGATTTCCGTAGTCACGAAGGACTAGTTCCGTTTACGGTATTTCGGTAGAAACACATTTAACCAGTACACACCCATTCCACCTCACGATGCCAGGAATCACCCTAGACAACGTCCAATAAAAACTTTGATACGGGGAGGTCACAACCTCGAATAGCATGGGATCAAATTTCTATACGCGCGCTCTAAGGGGTGCCCCCCTCTCGGTCCCAACCGGAAACACCCATGCCCCCTGACCAGATGACGAGCTTTAATCCAGGGCCATGGAACCCTCATCCCGGCCTTTCTATTTGGTGTGTACCAGGAAAACGGTTTGCAACTTACTAAGCCATATTCCTTGCGGAAAACATGTGGCAGTATAGGAAAGGAAATGAATGGGAATGTGACTTGATTCACGTTGACACTGAAGTCAAATAGACTGGCATAAGACTGGCATGCCACAACACTGCCATCTTACCCATACTCATGCCATCACATGGCCATGTACATGTGTATCCAACAACATATGGATTTCCGAAACTCACTTACCACTTCTTTGCATGAAATATAACATTCAAGAAATGTTCATAAACATGCCATGCAACTCCTAAATGCAAACATGCAACAAACACTCATCATAATAAGAGTTCAAACATGCTTGCCTGGCTCAGAGTAGTCGGAGTCTAACTTGGTGAAGTTCGCGGCTCCATCACCTCCTCCGGTATCTACGGTATAAGAAAAATACGTACGTAACGTAAATACCGCGAGTGCACAGAAAAGTGTTCCAAATACTTTTCAAATAAATATGACAAAAAACTAGACATAAAAATAAAGATGACAGAAAAAGAATTATTCAAAAACCATTTTCCATTTAAAAGTTATAAGTGTTTTGGTCCAAGGACCTCTCTGTAATGAAACAGAAACTTCCCAGGGGGCTAAGCAGAAAAGTCCAGAAAACGATTCAAACTGGAAAGCGCATTTTGCCAGAATATGCTTTCAGAAAATGGTTCGTTTAAAAAAATGAGAGACTGATAGGCGGGTCCCACCTGTTAGGTTTAAAAATTTAAAAGGGGGAGACGGATCTCGTCGGCGCCCGAGAGCTGCGGTGGTCGCCGGCGGCGATCCACGGCGAGGCAAGGGGATCGGGTGGTACCTCCGTGCTCAGTGCATCATTCCGCGTCGGTGGGTGGTGGTGGTGGTCGCCGGCGAGTACTGTGTCGACGACGTCCCTGGCTCCGGCGGACGGCGGTTCGGGAGCGGTTGGCTCTCGCCGGAGAGTGCTGCGAAGGGCAAATCGAAGTGGGGGTTAGTCTTCTGGGTGCTCGAGGGGATTGCAGACAAGGTTTGGGTGCCGGGGACGGCCTCACCGGAGCGAATCGAGGTGGAGGCCGAGGCGGAACGGGGCGGCCGGAGTTGGGGGAGGAGACCTCCTCGAGGTCCTCCTAGTGGCCTGGCGGAGTGTTGGGGAGGTGCAGGGATGGTGCGTGCTCGAGGGCGAGCTCGGTTCCCCTTTTTATAGGCGATCCGAGGTGATGGCCGTGAACGGAGTTCTCCGGCGAAGGTTACGGCGGCGCAGGGCTTGGTCGGGGTGGTTTAGCGGTTGAGCTTCAACGTGGAGGTCTACTAGCTCCATTTAGGCACTAAACGCGCTTGGACGAGAAGCTTTGGGGTGGTTCGACGGAACGGGGCGGCGCAGGCCCGTCGGCGGCAAAGGGCGTGCCCTGTGCTTGCCGGGCCACGGCGACGGTGCCGCGGGAGTGCGCTGGCGTGCATGATCCACGCGGAGGGCCAGGGAATGATGGGCGGCGACGGGTGGCATGGCGAGCGGGCTCGGGCCCTCGCTGGCCGCCACGGGTGGCGCAGCCACCACAGAAACTGCCAATGATGGAGTCATGTACCTAGGGTAGGGTCACAGACCTGATCTAAGTACCCTGCCCAAGGACACCCTTAGAAGAGGTCACCTTCTAGTCGACCAACGAGGGATTCACTCGACTGACTTGAAGGACTCGACCACGAAGACTCACTCGACTACCAGGAGGTCAAAAGGCACTCTGCACTGCAACGGCCTGTAGTTAAGTAGACTTTATGATAGTTAAGACACTTTATGTGGGACGTTACCAGTAACGCCCCGGACTTAATACACCTTAAACCCTTCATTACGTGGGCTGGCTGGGGTCCTGGCGCACTCTATATAAGCCACCCCCCTCCACAGGCAGAAGGGTTCGGCATCCTGTAATTCATATACACATAATCCACTCGACCGCCTCCGGGCTCCGAGACGTCGGGCTTTTACTTCCTCCGAGAAGGGCCTGAACTCGTACATCTCTTGTGTTACAACCTCTCCATAGTTAGGACCTTGCCTCTCCATACCTACCCCCCACTCTACTGTCAGACTTAGAACCACGACAGTTGGCGCCCACCTTGGGGCAGGTGTTTTAGCGATTTTGTGGAGAAGTTGCGGTTCTTCCGAGTACTTTTATCATGATGACTGCTGGAGTTTTGGTTGAGGGTCGAGAGATCCGTCTCGGTGCTCTCACCTTCGTCGCCGACGACTCCGCCTGGCTCCAGGAGGCTCCACTCGACGTCGATGCGCTCCCCGTCCGCGGTGCAACACATTTTCACGCATGTGTCTGCGGTGTTCTACTGCGGCAACCGTCGACTCCATATCGGTCGACTCCCCCATCGACCACCCTCCCGGTCTCCCGCCAGCGCAAGCGCTCGGGCCGGTCGAGGCTTCAGCGGTGGGTGAGGCACGCGGTGGCTCGCCAGACGGCCACCACCCAAGTTGCGGCAATCGAGCCCGACGAATCTCTCTACGGCCTGTTCGATCTGTCGACTGGCTCCATAGAGTCTGCATCCGAGTGCGATAGCAGTGATCCAGCGGCGGAAATCCTGATGGTCGACGGGCCCCGCAGTCCCCCTGGCTTCGCCCGTGATGGTGGGGCAGGCGACGGAGGCGACCCCGCACGAGACCACGAAGAGTACCAGCCCGAGCCACTCGACTCTCTGCAAAGAGAGGAACTTCGCCGCAGGAACGTGGATGTCCTGCGTACTCCCATCGCAGGAGAAACCCCCGAGGCTCGCGCCTTGGAGGAGGCTCGTTTAGCCAATTTGGCCGAACGCACTCTACTGGAGAATCTTCAGCGAGAACTCGACGAGCGCGCGCGGCAACGAGTTCCCGACACCAGTCGACGTCAACTCTTCCCGCCGACTCAGGTATATCGAACCCCAATCCAGAATTTAGCAGCTGCGACCCGTATAGCAGAGTCCATCCAGCCCTCTCAGTCGGAAGCTGGCAGAGGCTTGATGCAGATCAGGGATTTGCTCCGGGCAGCAGGAGATCAGAATTCGGCCGTGTCGCAGTCGCGCAACAGAATTCACTGTCGATCCGTCGCTGCGAATACGGTTCAGTCGGCTCACAGCCCTAGATCGCCTCCGCGGCGTGAAGGGCGCGAGAATCGGCGAGACCAATATGATGACCGACTCGACCGAGATGATAGGCGTCGAGTGCCCAATTCCCCTCCGAGGGGAGGGTCTTACGCTCCTCGGCGGCAAGATGACAGACGTCAGCTCAGTGCGGGGCGAAGAGTTCCAGTCGACCCCAGAGAACCAGGCTTTGATGCGCGATCCATTATCGTGCAAGGTTTAGTCGACCGGAACAGAGCCCATCGAGGTGGACTCGACAGAGATGCGCCCACAAGCAGTCGAGTGCATGTTTCTGGTCCTGAATGTTTCAGCAGAGCTATCAGAGCCGCAGTTATCCCTCGCAGATTTCCTCGCCGAGTGGATTGAACAGCAGCAGCCGACTGAAGTTCACTCGGAGCATTGGACCATGTTCTTTGATGGCTCTAAGATGTTGAATGGTTCCGGTGCTGGGGTTGTCCTGGTTTCCCCCAGAGGAGATAAGCTCAGATATGTGCTCCAGATTCACTTTGATTCCTCCAACAATGAGGCAGAATATGAGGCCCTCTTATATGGGTTGCGCATGGCCATTTCACTCGGCGTCCGTCGCCTGATGGTTTATGGCGACTCGGATTTAGTGGTCAACCAAGTGATGAAGGAGTGGGACGTGAGAAGCCCAGCCATGACTGGATACTGCAGTGCAGTGAGGAAGCTGGAAAAGAAGTTCGAGGGGTTGGAGCTCCATCATATACCCCGACTGAAAAATCAAGCAGCTGATGATCTAGCAAAGATAGGTTCCAAGAGAGAAGCCATTCCGAGTGGTGTGTTCTTGGAGCATATACACACT
>NC_041381.1:660852520-660854384 GCF_002162155.2 Triticum dicoccoides
CCTTTCACCGAAGAAGCTCCACAGCCCAAGAGTGCCACAGATCCGACTGAGGTTGAAGTCCCAGCGGTGGTCGACTTGATCATGGAGGTCTTGGTGGTCATTCCCGACTGGACAGTTCCATATATCGCGTATATCCTGAGAAAAGAGCTTCCGGAGGATGAGGAAGAGGCTCGACAGATCGTCCGTCGATCTAAGGCCTTTACCGTAATCAAAGGACAATTATACAGAGAAAGCGCGACTGGAGTTGGTCAGAAGTGCATAACACCAGAAGAAGGTCGACTCATCCTCAATGATATCCACTCGGGGACCTGTGGCCATCATGCGTCCTCTCGGACCATCGTGGCCAAAGCATACCGAGCCGGATTTTACTGGCCAAAGGCGAATGAGATGGCAAAGGAGATAGTGGATAAGTGCGAGGGATGTCAGTTCTACTCGAATATGTCGCACAAGCCTGCATTAGCCCTGAGGACCATTCCACTCGTCTGGCCTTTCGCAGTATGGGGGTTGGACATGGCCGGTCCTTTGAGAACAGGGCGAAGTGGCAGTCGACAAGTTCACCAAGTGGATCGAGGCTAAACCAATCAAGAACCTTGACGCCAGTGCTGCTGTTAGCTTCATCAGAGAACTAATATTCAGATATGGAGTCCCGCACAGCATCATTACGGATAATGGGTCGAACTTTGACTCGGAGGAATTCAGAGATTTCTGTAACTCTCAAGGCACACGAGTCGACTACGCTTCAGTCGCTCATCCGCAGTCGAATGGACAAGCAGAGCGAGCCAATGGCCTGATTCTCAAGGGACCGAAACCCTGACTGATGCATGATCTCAAGCATGCAGCTGGAGCTTGGGTCGACGAACTTCCCTCGGTGCTTTGGGGACTGAGGACCACACCTAATCGGTCGACCGGAAGAACTCCATTCTTCTTGGTCTACGGAGCTGAAGCAGTCTTGCCGAGTGATCTTCTCCACAATGCTCCTCGAGTTGAAATCTACAACGAAGCAGAAGCTGAACAAGCGCGGCAGGACGCAGTCGACCTTTTAGAGGAAGAAAGGGAGATGGCTCTGATCCGGTCGACCATCTACCAACAAGATTTGCGTCGTTTCCACGCTGGAAATGTGAGAGGTCGAGCCTTCCAAGAAGGAGATTTAGTTCTCCGAGTGGATCAGAAGAAACAACACAAGCTTGCTCCTTCTTGGGAAGGACCCTTCATCGTCACCAAAGTTCTCCACAACGGGGCGTACCGTCTCTACAACGTCGAGCATAATATCGACGAGCCCCGAGCTTGGAACGCGGAACTACTCCGCCCATTTTACACTTAAGTTTTATCACTCGGATGAGTTGCAATAAAGTACTTCTGTAGTTCATGGACCTCATAATAATAGTGTCATAGTTCCTCCATAATTTTTGTCACTTTTTATTTTCTCCAATGAAATTTCCCCCCAGTGGGTGACTTAGCCGCGAATCCGTTTCGCCTAAGTTTGTAAAAAATCCTACCGAGTGGTGAGCCAGACTCCCACTCGGAGGCTTAGCTGCGAATCCGTTTCGCCTAAGTTATCGAAAATCCTACCAAGTGAAGAGCAAACCTCTCACTCGGGGGCTTAGCTGCAGCCCAGTGCTCGCCTAAGATATAAAAACCCTACCGAGTGAAGAGCAAACCTCTCACTCGGGGGCTTAGCTGCAGCCCAGTGCTCGCCTAAGTTATCAAAAATCCTACCGAGTGAAGAGCAAACCTCTCACTCGGAGGCTTAGCTGCAGTCCAAGTACTCGCCTAAGTTATGAAAATCCTACCGAGTGATAAGCCAGACTTCCACTCGGAGGCTTAGCTGCAGCCCAGCGCTCGCCTAAGTTATCAAAAATCCTAC
>NC_041381.1:660854869-660880354 GCF_002162155.2 Triticum dicoccoides
CCTAAGTGTCTGAAATCCTACCGAGTGGAGAGCAGACCTCCCACTCGGGGGCTTAGCTGCAGCCCAGTGCTCGCCTAAGTGTCTGAAATCCTACCGAGTGGAGAGCAGACCTCTCGCTCGGGGGCTTAGCTGCAGCCCAGTGCTCGCCTAAGTATCTGAAATCCTACCAAGTGGAGAGCAGACCTCCCACTCGGGGGCTTAGCTGCAGTCCAGTGCTCGCCTAAGTATCTAAAACCCTACCGAGTGAAGAGAAAACCTCTCACTCGGGGGCTTCGCTGCAGCCCAGCGCTCACCTAAGTGGATTAAGGAATAAGTCGATTGCAGTAAGCGCCCTGCTTTGAACCTGCAAAAGACATTTCGAGCCAAGAGCAATCATATTCAAACGACAAATTCAAGTTCGGATCGATACCTAAAGGAACCGGAAGTGCTCAGGCGCTAAGCCCGTTAAGGTTTATCGGTTACAATTCCACTCGGCATACCGAGGCAAATTTAAAGCGTCGAGCTTAGAAGAAGTTTTTTACCCCTCCTGTGGAGGGCTGGAAGGTGCAACAAACTCATCAAGATCAATCCCATCTGCGATCCAAGTGGCAGCCGCAAGGAAAGTTTCCATAAAGGACCTGAAGTCGTGTTTCTTGGTGTTGGCCACCCGGAGGGCCGCCAACTTGTCTTCTCGTGCATCTTTGCAGTGAACTCGGGCCAGACACAGAGCAACATCTGCACCGCACCGAGCCGAGGATTTTTTCCACTCCTGCACTCGACCAGGGATCGTGTTCAAGCGAGCCGTCAGTGACTCGAGGTCGTTCTAAAGTGTCTCCCCGGGCCAGAGCATCGAGTCGATGTGAGATGTGGCGACCTTCAGCCTTGCAAGATAGTCCACGACAGCTGCAACACGGGACTCCAGTCGGAAAACATTCATGGCAACTTCGTCATCCATCGGAGAGTTGACGGGGTCAAGGTTTGGTTCCAGCCGGCTAGTTTCTTCTTCAAAGTTTTGACAAAATTCTGCAAGGACGATCACCGAGTCAAGGCGATGGTCGAATGAAAAAAACCATAGTTGGAAATGATTGCCGAGCATAGAGATTTACCTTCAAGCATAAGAAACAGCTTCTTGGCAAGACCATTCAGGAAGGCCTCCAGATCTTTTTTCTTCCCAAGAGCAGCTTTCAGATTGGCATTTTCTTGCTCAAGCTTGGCGACTGAAGCTAACTTCTCGTCAACAAGCTTGATCTTCTCAGCTAGTTCAAGGTCCTTCTTCCGTTCGGCCTCCCTCACCTTACCTGCAAGTTACAGCAAGATCAGATTTTGAAACAAATAAAGGGAAAAAGCAGTCGTCAAGGTCTCACCAAACATACCTTCGGTCTCCTCCTTTGCCTTCGTCAGATTCTCCTGAACCAGCTTCAAATTCAGCTCGAGCTGAATGTGCTTGTTTTCCAGCTCAGAGTAGCGAGCCACAAGATCACAGGAGTTCTGCGAAGAACCAATCGACTAAAATGTCAAATATAATTCACTTCCGAGTGAAAAAGGAAAAATCATGCGTTTCTAAGACTACAGCCGAATACGAGCATTCGACCGTAGTCTCGGGGACTACACCCAGTGGGTGCACTCAGCGTGCCCCCACTAATCGACCAGTCGAAGACAGAGTCGACCAGTCGACCGGTTTGTGAAATCCAGTCGCCTTAGTCGAATGATGGAAAGACTGAAATTATAAAGCCTAAGGCCGACTTCCAGAAGTCGACCTTAGCCTTGGGGACTACACCCAGTGGGTGCACTCAGCGTGCCCCCACTAATCCTATTTGAAGACAGAGTCGACCAGTCGACCTCAAAAAAAAACAAGATGTATTCTTTAAGACTGTAACCGACTGCCAGCAGTCGACCACAGTCTCGGGGACTACACCCAGTGGGTGCACTCAGCGTGCCCCCACCGGTTTGCGAAATCCATTCGCCGTAGTCGAATGACGGAGAGACTGAAATTATAAAGCCTAAGGCCAACCGCCAGCAGTCGACCTTAGCCTTGGGGACTACACCCAGCGGGTGCACTCAGCGTGCCCCCGCTAACACGGAGTTTAAATCGACACACCCAGTGGGTGACTACTATAAATTCTGGAAAGAAAAGTTTTTTGATAGCATATCCTAACAGAACAAGTGGTGGTCGACTGACCTGAACATTCCTTTGAAGGGCGGAACTGGCGTCGTAAGCTGCCTGGCTCGCATCCCGGATGGTCTTCAACTGCTCCATCATGATCCCTGCCTGGCGTATCGCCTCCTTCGCGGCGCCATCTTGGTCCTCTAGGACGTGGTGCATCGTGAAGAGGGAGGGCTGCGGAGCATTCGTCAGCGGATCTGCGAAGGACACAGTGTGTCGAGTGGTGTTCTCCTCCTCCGCGACCAGAGTCTCAGGCACCGTCACATCCTGGGGCACCCTGCTGGCAGACGCTTTCCTTCTCATTCTGTGCTTTAGTGGTTCCTCGTCTTCATCATCATCAGGGAGAGTGATAACAACATTGGATGGAGCTACAGAAAAGAATCAGAATTAGAGATCATGAGTCGGTCGACTAGAAACGGTGTTAAGAGTATAATACCAGGTTTTGAGGTTGCTGCGTCCTCCATTGCATGGTCGTCAGCCCGGGCTGAGGTCTCAGAAGTAGCAGCACTGCAACTCCAAAGAGTCAGTCGACTAACTCCAGCGCCAACCAGAGATAAAGTTCACACAAAACAAGAAGACGCAAGCAATATGATTACCCTGATATGGTGGGGATGGACACCTTCATCTTCGGCAGGTGCTTGGTCGGCTTCGACGGGGCCGCCCTGGGCTGCTTCGGCGCCTTTTCAGTCGGTGCCGGAGAGGTGGTCCGGGGGCGCTTGGTCGACTGAGTAACAGTCGCGACCCCCTCGCCGCGTTCAGTCGTAGGGTCATGGACAAGTTTCGACCGCCTTTCCGAGCGCGGTGGTGCGACCTCCTCCTCCTCCTCCTCTTCCCCGTCCTCATCGTCATCATCATCATCGTCATCGTCATCATCATCGGCCTCGGCGGCGTCCGAGTCCCACTCCTCCTCCTGGCTCTCGCCCCCGCTCGTTTCTCCCTCCTCAGTCGGAGCCTGTGCTCCGTTCGGCATCGAGTACAGTTCAGTGAGGGTCTGAGGGACAACAAGACAAAGATCAGTCGACCGATCAGCAGAGAAAGCAGAAATAAAATATGATGAGAATACAACGGGAAGTGGGGCAGACATGCCTTGTTTGGATCACTGTGGCAGTCGAGTGGAGGAATCCTTCTGGCCCCGCGAGGGTTGTCCTTGTTCCCAGTAACAGCGGCCATCCACCTTTCCAGAGTGGCATCGTCGACTGCTTCTGGATTGACCCGAGTCACATCCTCAGTCCCACAGTACAACCACATGCAGTGGCTCCGGAACTGAAGAGGCTGGATTCGGCGCCTAAGGAAAACTTCCAGGAGATCCATGCCCGTCACTCCCTCCTGAACCAACTGAACTACGCGCTCCATCAACATGTTCACGTCAGCTTTCTCCTCCGGAATCAGCTTCAGGGAAGAGGGCTTGTTCACTCGGTCCATGGTAAATGGAGGGAGCCCACTCGACTGCCCCGGTGTCGACTCATCCTGGCAGTAGAACCAGGTCGACTGCCAGCCTCTGACTGACTCGGGAAATGTCATGGCTGGGAAGGTGCTCTTGTTTCTCACCTGGATCCCCAGACCTCCACACATTTGGACCACTCGGGTTCTTTCGTCGCCTGGACTCGTCTTCTTCACAGTTTGAGAGCGACATGTGAATATGTGCTTGAACAAGCCCCAGTGCGGTCGACAGCCCAGAAAACTCTCGCACATGGACACAAACGCGGCAAGATAGGCGATAGAATTCGGGGTGAAGTGGTGGAGTTGCGCTCCAAAAAAGTTCAAGAAACCACAGAATAAAATGCTCGGCGGCAAAGAGAATCCGCGGTCAACGTGGGTAGCCAGAAGCATGCACTCACCCTCTTTCGGCCGGGGCTGCCACTCTTTCCCCGGAAGCCTTGCAGCTCCATGGGGGATCAGGCCCTCGTTGGCCATGTCGAGGAGATCCTTCTCCGTGATGGTCGACTGGATCCAATCTCCCTGGACCCAGCCTTTCGGCAGGCGGGATCTGGACGAAGACCCACCGCGGCTGGTGGATCTCCCCTTCGCCTTCTCCGTCGCCGACGCCTTCTTCGCGCGCTCCAGCGCCGCCGTCTTCTCCTTGACCATGGCTTCCGGCGGGGCGCGTGAGGAGAAGTGGTGCGGAGGCGAGAGCGAGCGCATTGGGCGGAGACGAAGGAGGCAGAGAGAGAGAATGCTGAGGCACTGTTCAAAAAACCCTCGCCGGGCGCATTTATAAGATCCCTTCCGAGTGGATGACAGGTAGACCCGGCAGATCTAATCATATCCTGGAACTGTTACGCGGGCGGGATACGTGGCGAAGAAAGCGGCGCGGGGATCGAGGCGTCTATGTCCCGTCCCATCCGAACGCCGCGGTCCGCTCCGCTTCGCGCGTTTCCCCAAATTTCGCATCCCGTGGAATCCGCAAACGGCAGATCAGTCTGTCAGGCGCGGGATTTCCTGCGATCCGTCGCTCGGAAATCGACGAAGCCCGAAAGATCACTCGACGAAAGAAAAGAATGGATCGAGTCGACTGAAGACAAGTTGCTCACTATCAACGAAGAGATTCTCTGGTTCAGAACAACGCACGACCAGTGTGCAAAGGTTAATCGGAAACAGCATCAACTCCTCCGTCACTCAAAGCCTCAATCCATTCGGGGGCTAATGATGGAGTCATGTACCTAGGGTAGGGTCACAGACCTGATCTAAGTACCCTGCCCAAGGACACCCTTAGAAGAGGTCACCTTCCAGTCGACCAACGAGGGATTCACTCGACTGACTTGAAGGACTCGACCACGAAGACTCACTCGACTACCAGGAGGTCAAAAGGCACTCTGCACTGCAACGGCCTGTAGTTAAGTAGACTTTATGATAGTTAAGACACTTTATGTGGGACGTTACCAGTAACGCCCCGGACTTAATACACCTTAAACCCTTCATTACGTGGGCTGGCTGGGGTCCTGGCGCACTCTATATAAGCCACCCCCCTCCACAGGCAGAAGGGTTCGGCATCCTGTAATTCATATACACATAATCCACTCGACCGCCTCCGGGCTCCGAGACGTAGGGCTTTTACTTCCTCCGAGAAGGGCCTGAACTCGTACATCTCTTGTGTTACAACCTCTCCATAGATTGGACCTTGCCTCTCCATACCTACCCCCCACTCTACTGTCGGACTTAGAACCACGACAGCCAACACCGGCGAGGCTCGCCGCCACCGACGCCTGCATCCATACAAGGGGGCATGCAGTGCTCCGGCCAGGGAGGAGAGGTCGTGCGCAACGCGCCAGGGCGCACTGTTGACAGGTGACCGATCTCTGACGACACTGAACTCTGAATCTCTGAATTTCTCTAAAAGTGCAAAGTAACAGTGCAGGCCAGGTGTTCGACAGAATGATTTTGGCATGTGGGGATTTTTCCTTGAGCTGATTTTTGGTGGAGTGGCCTCTCATTGCAACTGGGGGCTGCCTGAATTTTGGTGGAATTTTTGGAGAAGTGGAGATATGAATTTCGCCAAATTTGACAAATCTGGTCCAAACTTGCAGAAGCTGAAACTTAAATTTTTTGAAAAGAAGAAGAGTGGATCTTGATGGTTCTAGGTTGTGGGTGCTAGGGACTATCCAGAGGAGTTGATTTGAGATCAAAGTTCAAAGGCATTAAGGTACTTGCTTTGCAAATCACCTAGGCTCAAAATTAATGGCAAAATTAATGAAAGAAATAAATGAAATAAAATCCAAAAAAGAGTTGGACTTGTTGGGACAGAATATTTGGATTGTCCCAAAGTGGAAGGAGGGGTTTTGGGAGGGTTTAACCACAAGAGGAATGGTAAAAACAAGAATGGATCAAAACCAAAGAATAGCCCAAAACCAAAAAGGTTTCTTTTTGGAAGAAACTAAATCCAAGAAATGCTTTTGAGAAGGAAAACTCAGAAGAGGTTTTTAAGAAGGATTTAAATGACCTTCTTCAAACCAAGCATGGCTCTTGCTGAAAACAAAAACAACAATTTTTTTGGAGTGTCACAATCTTCAAGGGAAAAACCAACACATCCTCAAGAGGTAGCAAGAAGGGTTTCTGGCGCTGTTGCCGGGGAGGTCTTCGGTCAAGTCAAGACATACCAAGTACCCATCACAAACTCATCTCCCTCGCATTACATTATTTTCCATTTGCCTCTTGTTTTCCTCTCCCCCACTTCACCTTTGCCGTTTTATTCGCCCTCTCTTTTCCGTTCACCTCTTTTTCGCTTGCCTCTTGTGTTGCCGTTCGTCGTCATGGCTAGTCCCTCTATTATTGTTAGTACTCCCGATTATGAAGTTCTTAATTTTAAACAAAGGGAGGCAGAAAATCTAAAAGATGCTTGGCATAGAATTTGCAATACTCAGAATAGATCTACTAGGAAGTAATCTACTTCCGTTCTTCTTCGCAATTTTTATGTAGGCATTACTCCTTGGAATAGATATATTCTTGATACCATTACTTTTGTAACTTTGGAATATAATGCTATGATAAATCTGTTTGGTCCTCCACCTCTTTTAGTTAATGGAACTGTTGTAACTTTGGAATATGTGATGCAAAGGCTTGAAATTATCGAAAATAAAGTTGCAACTGTTGAGTTAATTGAAAATTTGGATAAAAAGATCCACAACCAAATTACCCAATATGGATCTGAGTTTGGAGTTACTCTAATTTTTTTTAAAGAAAAGGAACCTATAGTTAACGAAAGAATAGATCTAGATTCCACAAGAATCGGTAAACTTGAGGACATTATTACCAAATTGGGGTCTGCCTTTTCTTCTGTGAAAAATACTCCAAATCCTCCTATTACCAAAATTTCTAAATTCATGCATGTTCCTAAAAATAAGGGTGAATCTTCTAGTAAGGAAAATGTGGATCTCAAATCAATAAGTGTTCATCCCAATCTTTTTGCTATCATTAAGAAACCTATGGTAAGGACTAATGATGTTCTTATTGTTGCAAATAGGAATTATGTGCCCGTAGATTTTATCTTTCTTTATATAGAATGCAATCTTTCATGTCCTATTATTCTTGGTAGACATTCCTTAGAACGATTGGTGCAATTATTGATATGAAGGAAGGAAATATTAGATTCCAATTTCCATTAATGAAAGGCATCGAACACTTTCCTAGAAAGAAAATCAAATTACCATATGAATCTATTATGAGAATCACTTATGAATTGAATACCAAAGATGGCAATACTTAGATCTATTCTCGCTATTATGCCTAGCTAGGGGCGTTAAACGATAGCGCTTGTTGGGAGGCAACCCAATTTTATTTTTGTTCCTTGATTTTTGTTCCTGTTTAGTAATAAAAAATTCATCTTGACTCTGTTTAGATGTGGTTTTATGTTTTAATTAGTGTTTGTGCCAAGTAGAACCTATAGGATCATCTTGGGTGAAAGTTAATTTGATCTTGCTGAAAAACAGAAACTTTTGCACACACGAGAAAAATTCTAATAAATTACAGAAACGTGATTTTGAGTTGATTCTTTTTGCAGTAGATCAATAGAAAAATTGTCTAGGACTTCCTATTTTGTTAGGAGTTTTAGAGTTCCAGAAGTATTCGAAAGTTACAGATTGCTACAGACTGTTTTGTTTTTGAAGATTCTGTTTTTCGTGTGTTGTTTGCTTATTTTGATGAATCTATGGCTAGTATCGGGGGGTATGAACCATAGAGAAGTTGGAATAAAGTAGGTTTAACACCAATATAAATAAATAATGAGTTTATTATAGTACCTTAAGTGGTGGTTTTTCTTTCTTGAACTAACAGAGCTCATGAGATTTCCTGTTGAGTTTTGTGTTGTGAAGTTTTCAAATTTTGGGTAAAGATTTGATTGACTATGGAATAAGGAGTGGCAAGAGCCTAAGCTTGGGGATGCCCATGGCACCCCAAGATAATTCAAGTACAACCAAAAGCCTAAGCTTGGGGATTCCCTGGAAGGCATCCCCTCTTTCGTCTTCCTCTATCGGTAACTTTACTTGGAGCTATGTTTTTATTCACCACATGATATGTGTTTTTCTTGGAGCATCTTGTATGATATGACTCTTTGCTTTTTAGTTTAACACAATCATCCTTGCTGTACACACCTTTTGGGAGAGACACACATGATTCGGAATTTATTAGAATACTCTATGTGCTTCACTTATATCTTTTGAGCTAGACAGTTTTGCTCTAGTGCTTCACTTATATCTTTTTAGAGCACAACGGTGGTTTTATTTTGTAGAAATTATTGATCTCTCATGATTCACTTATATTATTTTGAGAGTCTTTTAGAACATCATTGTATTTGCTATTGTTATAAAATTGGTCCTAGAATGGTGGGCATCCAAGTTGGGTATAATAAAATCTATCATAGGAAGTGAATTGAATACTATGATCAACTTGATGCTTGATAATTGTTTTGAGATATAAAGGTGGTAATCTTAGAGTCATGCTAGTTGGGTAATTATGCAATTGAGAAATACTTGTGTTGAAGTTCGCATGTCCCATAGCATGCACGTATGGTAAAAGTTGTGTAACAAATTTGTTGCATAGGGTACTCTTTTGATTGCCTTCCTTATGTGTGGAGGTCGGGATCGCGCGATGGTTAACTCCTACCAACCCTTCCCCTAGGAGCATGTGTAGTAGTACTTTGCTTCGAGGGCTAATAAAACTTTTGAAATAAGTATATGAGTTCTTTATGACTAATGTGAGTCCATGGATTATATACACTCTTACCCTTCCATCATTGCTAGCCTCTACGGTGCGGTGCATTGCCCTTTATCACCTTGAGAGTTGGTGCAAACTTCGCCGATGCATCTAAATCCCATGATATGATACGCTCTACCACACATAAACCTCCTTATATCTTCCTCAAAACAGCCACCATACCTACATATTATGGCATTTCCATATCCATTCCAAGATATATTACCATGCAACTTTCCACCGTTCCGTTTATTATGACACGTTCCATCATTGTCATATTTCTTTTGCATGATCATGTAGTTGACATCGTATTTGTGGCAAAGCCACCATGCCCAATTTTTCATACATGTCGCTCTTGAGTCATTGCATATCCCGGTACACTGCCGGAGGCATCCATATAGAGTCATATTTTGTTCTAGTATTGAGTTGTAATTCATGAGTTGTAAGTAAATAGAAGTGTGATGATCATCATTGTTAGATCATTGTCCCTTATAAAAAAAGAGAAAGGCCAAAAAAGGCCCCAAAAAAGGGGGGACAATGGTACTATCTTTTTGCACACTTGTGCTTCAAAGTAGCACCATGGTCTTCATGATAGATAGTCTCCTATGTTGTCACTTTCATATACTAAGTGGTAATATTTGATTATAGAACTTGGCTTGTATATTCCAATGATGGGCTTCCTCAAAATGCCCTAGGTCTTCATGAGCAAGCAAGTTGGATGCACACCCACTTAGTTTCTTTTGTTGAGCTTTCATACATTTATAGCTCTAGTGCATCCGTTGCATGGCAATTCCTACGCCTCATGTTGACATCAATTGATGGGCATCTCCATAGCTCGTTGATTAGCCTCGTCAATATGACACTCTCTCCTTTTTTGTCTTCTCCACACAACCTCCATCATTTATTATATTCCACCCATAGTGCTATATCCATGGCTTACGCTCATGTATTGCGTGAGAGTTGAAAAAAGCTGAAGCACGTTAAAAAGTATGAACCAATTGCTTGGGTGAAACCGGGGTTGTGCATGGTGGGTGTATTTTGTGTGACGAAAATGAAACATAGCCTAACTATATGATTTTGTAGGGATAAACTTTCTTTAGCCATGTTATTTTGAGAAGACATGATTACTTGTTAGTATGCTTGAAGTATTACTATTCTTATGTCAATATGAACTTTTATTTTGAATCATTTGGATCTGAACATTCATGCCATGAAAAAGAAAATTACATTGAGAAATATGCTAGGTAGCATTCCACGTCAAAAATTCTATTTTTATCATTTACCTACTCGAGGACGAGCAGGAATTAAGCTTGGGGATGCTTGATATGTCTCCAACGTATCATTTTTGATTGTTCCATGCTATTATATCACCCGTTTTGGATGTTTATGGGCTTTACTATACACTTTTATATCATTTTTGGGACTAACCTACTAACCGGAGGCCCAACCCGAATTGTTGTTTTTTTGCCTATTTCAGTGTTTCACAGAAAAGGAATATCAAACGGAGTCCAAATGGAATGAAACCTTCAGGAGCGATCTTTTTGGAACAAACGCAATCCAGGAGACTTGGAGTGGACATCAAGAAGCAGCCGAGGCGGCCACGAGGGTGTAGGGCGCGCCCTAGGGGGGGGGGCGCCCCCTGCCTCGTGGGCCCCTCGTGGCTCCTCTGACTGACTTCTTTCGCCTATATATATCTACGTACCCAGAAAACATCCAGGAGCACCACGAAAAACTATTTCCACCGCCGCAACCTTCTGTACCCGTGAGATCCCATCTTGGAGCCTTTTCCGGCGCTCCGCCGAAGGGGGAATCGATCACGGAGGGCTTCTACATCATCACCAAGGCCTCTCCGATGAGTTGTGAGTAGTTTACCACAGACCTTCGGGTCCATAGTTATTAGCTAGATGGGTTCTTCTCTCTCTTTGAATCTCAATACAAAGTTCTCCTTGATCTTCTTGGAGATCTATTCAATGTAACTCTTTTTGCGGTGTGTTTGTCGAGATCCGATGAATTGTGGGTTTATGATCATGTTTACCTATGAGAAATATTTGAATCTCCTCTGAATTCTTTTATGTATCATTGGTTATCTTTGCAAGTCTCTTCGAATTATCAGTTTGGTTTGACCTACTAGATTGATCTTTCTTGCAATGGGAGAAGTGCTTAGCTTTGGGTTCAATCTTGCAGTGTCCTTTCCCAGTGACAGCAGGGGCAGCAAGACACGTATTGTATTTTTGCCATCAAGGATAAAAAGATGGGGTTTATATCATATTGCTTGAGTTTATCCCTTTACATCATGTCATCTTGCTTAATGCGTTACTCTGTTCTTATGAACTTAACACTCTAGATGCATGCTAGATAACGGTCGATGTGTGGAGTAATAGTAGTAGATGCAGGTAGGAGTCGGTCTACTTTTTGCGGACGTGATGCCTATATACATGATCATGCCTAAATATCTCATAACTATGCACTTTTCTATCAATTACTCGACAGTAATTTGTTCACCCACCGTAATACTTATGCTATCTTGAGAGAATCCACTAGTGAAACCTATGGCCCCGGGTCTATTCTCTATCATATAAGTTTCCGATCTACTTTATTTTGCAATCTTTACGTTTCAATATATATCCTAAAAATACCAAAAATATTTATCTTATCATATTATCTCTATCAGATCTCACTTTCGCAAGTGGCCGTGAAGGGATTGACAACCCCTTTATCGCGTTGGTTGTGAGGTTCTTGTTTGTTTGTGTAGGTGTGAGGGACTTGAGTGGTGCCTCCTACTAGATTGATACCTCGGTTCTCAAAAACTGAGGGAAATACTTACGCTACTTTGCTGCATCACCCTTTCCTATTCAAGGGAAAAACCAACACATGCTCAAGAGGTAGCACTGCTTGATCCTTCGTTGGGAAATTCATCCCTTATGCTTTGTGGTATGATCAATTATGCAGATCTAATTTGTTGTTTTTTCCTTGTATATAAACAGACAACAAGTGCCCTAGCGGTTTACCCCAGGGCGGGTCATGATACTCCATATATAAAAAAATCATTGAGGACTGATCAATCCTAATTAGGGCCGGTTTATAAAAAACCTTATGCAACGAAATAAATATCATACCTCTGATATTTGTTCATCTTGCCGACTTAGCATAAGTCATGTGTAAAGGCAATAGCCCATAGACAGAAGCATAATGCCATGTTCAATATATTTACACTGCCTGTTTATAACACCGCATGCAGCAAGGGGTAACATCCCAAAACTTGGGCGGAAAGCTCTAAGCATATGATAAGGATAACATCCTAGCAACTTATAGTCCAAAGTCAGGCCGGGTTAATAATACTCCGGATAAGGATATACATGAACCATAAGGCAACATGGCCCTAATTGGTTTTATAACCATGTATTGATATTTGATAAAGCAAAACTCCAAGAAATGTTCAAATGAAAGACAAACTAGAAGACGAGGCTTTCATAGGCCGCCAAGCCTAAAACCCAAGTGCTTTCATGGGCCGCATAGCCACTGAGTTAAACCTTAATTCTAAACCTTGTAAGCCGGGCGTCACATGACCAATCACCGTTTTAACTTTGACAAGTTCAGTGTCTTTATAAGAATAACTGCCAAGAGTACAACGGGTCATTCCAGGATTACCTAGGCGGAGTGGCCAACTTACAAAGGCAGGATAACCCGGAATTTTTGGTGAATACACCTAGGCATCCAAGCCTAAAGGGTCATAGATATGCTAGTGAGCCCCCAAGTTTTACTTCAGGTCTATAAACCGGAATCAGAGCTATGCTCCATGAGGAAGCCCCCAAGTATCTTTCAATCATGGCGTATAAGCCGGATCAAGAGGGTAATCTTTTAGCTATGCCCAATGAGCAGGAAGCCCCCAAGTGATCATATGAATTGACAATAAAGACTCATAATCTTAGAAATGAAACAACAGAGGCCCTGAATTATCAGGGATGCCGGCTTTATTATATTCATGATAATATATACATCGATAAAGTATGTACATCACAAGAGCCAGTGGCTCAAGTGTAATAAGGCCGAAGATGAGCAATATTCCACGGCCGGCGGGTCTCCTCCTCTGACGTGCGTGAGTCCTTATGGTCTCGAACATCGATAAGGTAGTATGATCCGTTGTTCAGATTCTTGCTGACCACAAACGGCCCTTCCCAAGGTGGGGATTGCTTGTGCATGTCAGTTTGATCCTGGATGAGCCTGAGCACGAAGTCGCCTTCTTGACAGGTTCTGGTTTTAACCCGGTGGCTATGATAACGCCGCATATCTTGCTTGTAAATTGCCGAACAAGCCGGCGCAAGGTCACGCTCCTCATCTAATAGGTCAATAGCATCATGACATGCCTTCTCATTGTCGGCTTCAACATAAGCTGCCACGTGAGAGGTGAATCGTGATGTAGGTCACTGGGGAGAACCGCCTCAGCTCCATAAACCATGAAGAAAGGCGTGTAACCCGTAGATCTGTAGGGGGTGGTATTGATACTCCAATGTACTGATGGCAACTCTTCCACCCAACAACCCGGTGTCCTCTGTAAAGGAACCATAAGCGGGGCTTAATACCTCTCAAGATTTCCTGATTTGCTCGTTCAGCTTGGCCATTTGAAAGCACAAGTGCTCCCTGGGTGATTTTGGTAGTTTATGTCAACATATCTCCTGTTGGACTAATACCTTTACCTAGTATGTTTCAGATAAGTTCAACAATGGAGTGGCATGGACTAGAGGAAGTGGATCCCTCAAAATGCAGGACAAAAGGATTGGCTCAAGCTCAAATCTCAAGACTCTGCATTTTATAGTTTAGTGATCCAAGATCACATTGAGTCTATAGGAAAAGCCAATACTATCAAGGAGAGATGAGGTGTTGCTTAATGTGGTTCTTGCTCAAATGCTTAGTGATATGCTCCAAAGCCCTCAACTACTTTCTCACATCCACATATGACCTAAACCAAAAGTGAAACTCGGCCCCACCGATTCTTTCTATCCGATGCCACTGAGTCCAGATGTCATAGCCACTGCCACAAACCCTAAGCAAATCGGTCTCACCGATAGGGATCTCGGTCTCACCGAGATGGGATTGTAATCTCTCTGTTTCCCTTCGTAACGTTTCGGTCCCACCGAGATGAGTGATCGGTCCTACCGAGATTACAGTGTAAACTCTCTGTTTCCCTTTCGTAACGTTTCGGTCCAACCAAGATGAGCGAATCGGTCCCATCGAGTATATCTGACCAACTCTTTGGTTAGCTTATTACCAAATTCGGTCTGACCGAGTTTGTGTAATCGGTCTCACCGAGATTACGTTATGCCCTAACCCTAACCATATCGGTCCTACCGAGTTGCATGTCGGTCCCACCGAAAATCCTAATGGTCACTAGATTTACTGATTCGGTTTGATTGAGTTTCTCAATTCGGTCCCACCGAGATTGGTAAGTTGTGTGTAACGGTTAGATTTTGTGTGGAGGCTATATATACCCCTCCACCTCCTCTTCATTCATGGAGAGAGCCATCAGAACATGCCTACACTTCCAACTTACATTTTCTGAGAGAGAACCACCTACACTTGTGTTGAGGTCAGGATATTCCAATCCTACCATATGAATCTTGATCTCTAGCCTTCCCCAAGTTGCTTTCCACTCAAATCTTCTTTCCACCAAATCCATATCCTGTGAGAGAGAGTTGAGTGTTGGGGAGACTATCATTTGCAGCACAAGAGCAAGGAGTTCATCATCAACACACCATTTTGTACTTCTTGGAGAGTGGTGTCTCCTAGATTGGATAGGTGTCACTTGGGAGCCTCCAACAAGATTGTGGAGTTGAACCAAGGACTTTGTACGGGCAAGGAGATCGCCTACTTCATGAAGATCTACCCCTAGTGAGGCAAGTCCTTCGTGGGCGACGACCATGGTGGGATAGACAAGGTTGCTACTTCATGGACCCTTCGTGGGTGGAGCCCTCCGTGGACTCACGCAACCGTTACCCTTCGTGGGTTGAAGTCTCCATCAACGTGGATGTACGATAGCACCACCTATCAGAACCATGGCTCAAAAATCTCCGTGTCTCCAAATTGCGTTTGCATACTCCAATCCCATCCCTTTACATTCTTGCAAGTTGCATGCTTTACTTTCCGCTGCTCATATACTCTTTGCATGCTTGCTTGATTTGTATTGTGATTGTTAAACTTGTGCTAAAACTCCACTTAAACCTAAAGAGTTTAAAAACTTCAACTTTGGTACATAGTGTCTAATCACCCGCCCCCCTCTAGACAGCTCTTCTCGATCCCTTTCAATTGGTATCAAAGTGTTGGTCTCCATTGCTTTGGTTTAATCACCATCGGAGGAAGATGGATGAGTCTACTTTGGGGAGTCTTAGACATAGAGTGCCTATACTTGATGGAGAGTACTTTCATGAGTGGAAAAATGAGATGCTTGTGATCTTCAATCAATATCATTTGAACAAGTACATTGCTAGTCCTTGTGCACCTCATGCTGATCCTATGCATCCTACCCTTGATGAGTCAATTGACATGATTCGAAATCTTAGAAATGTTAATCTTATCACTAGAGGCTTGCCTAGAAACTTGATTGTAAATTTGCCTACTCTTGAGTGTGCCTACACTATATGGAAATTTCTTGAGGAACGATTTCCGAATTACTCCTTGAAAAATCTAGATGAAATTCTCCATAAATATATTGCTTTGAGTAAGATGAATTCCAATGATCCTATGTTTGGTAATTTTCCATTTGAACTTACAAACCTTATGTGTGCCAAAGGAGATGTTGGAATCATTAGCGATATTATCTCTGAAGCTACTAGAATTCATAAAGGAAATCATTGTCAAACTCATTCTAACAAATCACCCTCTCTAGGAATTGATCCACCACACACTACAAAAAAAATACACTTCCGTGATGATACGTGTTTGTCACAGTAGGTCGCGTTTTCTGTCATGCATGTACATCCATGACAAATTTATGACAGAATCAAGATAGTCATACCTGTGCTGTCGTAGAAGTGTTCCATGACATTACCAAAATTATCATCACGGAAGTGTCCACTTCCATGACGATCAATCGCGTGTCCCAGAAGTGCTTTCGTCAAGGGTGACCGACACGTGGCATCCACCGTAACGGAACGCCGTTAAGCGATCGGGTCGGGTTTTGGATCCGATAACCCATTAACAACCCCGACCAATGGGGATTTTCCATGTGTAAAATCATCATTGGCTGGAGGAAACATGTGTCGGCTCACCGTTGGGACAGATGTCATCCACTCATTGGATAGAAGGCGCCTATGATACGTCGACACATGGCACGGCCTAACAGAGGCCCATTCCTGTGAAAAGGCCGGCCCGTTTGACTTGGTCAAAAGGTGGCGGGCCGGCCCATGGAAAGCCTGTTAACTGCCTGTTCGCATATAGCCCATTTACAGCCTGCTAACCCAAGGCCCGTTATGCCCTATCCGAATTAGGCCCAGTAGCATCATCTGGGCCATCCAATATGATTCCAGCCCGTTTTCACTTTTGGCCCATGTATGGCCCATGACGTCTTTCGGCCCATATGAGGCCCTATGTAACTCTTGGCCTATTAACGGCCCATGGTGAAACTGGCCCGCAATGAACAGTGTATTACTTTACACCCATTAACGGCCCGTGGTGAAACTGGCCCGTTATGAACAGTATATCACTTTATACCCATTAAGGGCCCGTTATTTAGTTGGGCCGTTTTCAACAAATGTTATCTTTTGGCCTTCTAAGAGCCCATTTATTCTTGGGCTCATTTCCAGCATTCGTTTACTTACGGCCCGTTACTGTCATTTTCTGCTTGTGGGCCAAATTCAGCCCGTGGTTAGATTGGCCCATTTGTGGTCCGTTAATACGTTGGGCCGTTTTCATAGCGTCATCAAATATGACCTATTAACGATGGCCCGTTATGGTCATACGGCCCGTATAAGGCCCATTGATGATACGGCCTGTAGAAGGCCCATTGTTTCTACGGCCCGTAGAAGGCCCATTGTTTCTACGGCCCATAGAAGGCCTACTGTTTCTACGGCCCGTAGAAGGCCCACTGTTTCTACGGCCCGTAGGAGGCCCAATGTCACTATAGTAAATATTAGCCCATGGTTATTGTGGCCTAGTATTAAAAAGAACTGCACTAACTACAAGCAAACAAATAAACAAGACAACAAGGAAATAAATAAGCAAGCAACTTATGCTAGGCTATCACGGCTGTTACACATATTACATCCACTGGCATCAAAGTTCGCCACCAGTGCAAATATAGGGAACAAAGAAGCATATCATATACACTGGTTGTCAAAGTTGGCGATCAGCGCAAATAAACGCCACAACAAAACAAATCCAGAACTGAAACCACTTTAGAAGATCTCAAGAAACAATATCCTGGGTACCCGTAATGCTGGCAAAATTCTTAGCAAGCTTATTAACTTTCTCTTGTTTGGCGCTTAAATCCTCCAGCGCTTGCTGTTGCACCAGAAAATATGCATCTGAATTCTACAGGGACTTCCTCAGTCCTTCAGCTTCCTGTTGCAGCACATCTGATCGATGTCTTTCAACTTGAAGTTGAGACTCAAGAAGACGAACTGATTCAGGCAGCGAGTTCAAAGAGCTTGTGCCAGCAGTAGTGGCCAGTAACTCAAACACTACATCAAGACATGACTTTTGGGTTCCCTCACTATTGTCAAGATAGTTTTATCAGCTTTCTTGGAGACCAACAAGGATGTCTCACTATCTTGAACCTTATCTGCATTACTTCCTTTACCATTGGATAACGCGGTACTGTTCTCCAATATTTTGTCCGCATTCTAAAAGAGAAACAAGCAGACACATCACATGTTTACCATGTTGTATATGAAACTCATTTTGGTAAATGAGTTCAGTAGTAAAGTGGACAGGATAACAGCATGAAACAAACATATATCTATGTACCATGGTCACTTTATGGTCTATATCATTCTAGTTTTTGTTGCCAAATCAAGATAGAGACACAGTTCAAATAATATTTGTTCAAGACAAAGCAGAATAGACAGAATATAAGTGTGGGTAACTATAGAGCAATAACAACACTTGTAATGTGAGAACATAACTGTTTATTCAACTGAAACTGAAATAAACATAGAGCAGGTTACAACAGCAAACCAGTTAAAGAAACAAGTTTAAAACATACATGTTGGGCCATTGGAGTTTCAATTCCATCCTTCAAATTTGAAAATAGTTGGTATGAGTAAATACAGTAATGCAAGAGCAAAGGAGTATGAACCATAGCTACAGAACCTGACCTGAGAACAAATCTTCTTTTCCTTTAAGCGTTGAGTTGGGATTCAGAGTGGTTGTCCTCGTGCTTTGGGCACTGCAGTTCCCTTACTAACCGCTCGTGTTTGGGTGCTCTGTGGTGGAGACGGTGCTGTGTCAACTAGAACCGGGTTACTATCTGCCAGGGTTGGGGTTAGAAGGGGTGTAGCTGGTTCTCTGTCCAACTGGGTAGGGGTACAATCTGCGAGAGTCTGGGTTATGTGTGGTGGATCTGGTCCTTGGGCAAGTACAACCGTGGTTCTATCTCCATCAACTGGTAGCACTATCTTTTCTGAAGACCGTGTTGTTACTCCCTTAGAGACTGCCATCACGCTCTCCAATTCAAATGGCTGATAAACAAGAAAAGTAATTGAAAGTATAGACATTGTATGATAGACAGGTGCAATGGATAGTGGGGAATAAAAGAGGGCATGAAATAATTCATATTTATGTTGTCTAACCAAACATGATAGCATGACACAATTTCACATATATGATGGCTAACTAAACAGGATAGCATGACACAATTTCACATTATGATGGCTAAGTAAAAAAGATGGAAAGACATAGTTCAAAATATGAGACTATGTAAACAGGATGACATGACATAAGTATATAATGTGTTTATTAAATAGGTTGACATGCCATAATTCACATACATTCATGGATAGAATGCCATAATTCTAAATATGATGACTGTAAACACTAAACAGGATGAGATGATATAACTATATGATATCTTTATTAAATGGGTTGCCATGCCATAATTCAGATAGATGATGCGTATGTACTATCTAAACATGATGGCATGATATAATTCAAATATATGATTTATATACTAAGCAAGTAAGCAGATGGCAATCTATATATGATGTAAAAACTAAGCAATGCAAGACAACATGCATGACAGGTAATATAACCCTGCCAAGTTTGAGCATAGACCTCAGGGGGGAAATAAGACTGGTCATCAGTCTCTGAATCCTGCTCTGAGGAGCTCTCTGTAACCAGCAAGATGTCTGCTTCAGCAGGTAGCATTGTCTGCTCTGAATACCTTGTTTTCACTCCAGATACTTCCCTCACCGCTTCAAATGGCTGATGCATAGGAAGAGTAGTTGAATATACAAACGTTCTCGACAAACGGAACACGTAATACAAAAAAATGATAGCATGATATAATTCACATACATGATGATTGGCTAAACTGCATGGCATTGCATAATTCACATATATAATGCCTTTGCAACAAGATAGCATTGTATAATTCACATATATAATGTCTTCCAACAAGATGGCAATGCATAATTCACATATATGGTAATTAGACACTGAACAGGTGGCATTCACACAAAGCATGTCTAAACTAATCAAATGGCATAGCAATGCGAGACACCATACGCACAATATGAGCAACATAACCCTGCCAAGTTAGAGCATACACCTTGGGGGGGATAGGACTGGTCAACTGTCTCTGAATCCTCCTCTGAGGAGCTATCCATAACCAACGAGATATGCGCTTCGTCAGATAGCATAGTCTGCTCACAAGACCTTGTTTTCACTCCAGAATTTGCCATCACCGTGTCAAATGGCTGATGCACACGAAGAGCAGTTGAATGTACTAACATTGTTGACAAATGTAATATGTAATGAAAAGAAAGGATGGCCTGATATAATTTACATATAAGATGGCTGGCTAAGCAGGATGGCATTGCGAAATTCACATATATGATGCCTGGCTAAACAAGGTGGTGTTGCATAATTCACATAAACGATGAATAAACTAAACAGATGGCATTCGCACAAAGGATGTCTAAACTAAGCAGATGACATATTTGATGTATAAAGTAAACAATGCAAGACACCATATGCATGATATAACCAACATCAGCATGCCAAGTTAGAGAGAAGACCTCAGGGGGTAAATAGGAGTTATCTTCTCCTTCTGAATCCCCTCAGAACAGATATCTTCCTCTCTATTACAATCCGAAATGCGTGGAGGGGGGGCTGCCTTTGCGCCTACCATGGAGCGACGTCTGCATGAAATTATATTGCCACGCAAGGCTCATCTCTTTTGCTCTACATGTTCAGTTCCATTGTTTACAATAACTGTCATGCATAGGAATAAAACATAGTGAGATTATGTAAGTAGTGTATGCAGAAATCGAGAGTGATGGTAGCAACCTGTGGATAGACCCAAAACCAATAATAGCAGGCAGATAATGGCTTCAGTTAATAAATACAGATAATGGCTTCTTTACTGTTTGTTTCCCACCCAACATGAAACTCATAGTAGACATCGGAGATTAACCAGATAGTAGAGAGATACTATTGATAGCACCCCCGATATGTACCCCACAACCATTTAAAACCTCAAGTTTGACCATTAGTTTGGAGCTGACTAAGAGTCTAATCAGTGAACAGGACGATAAAGTAGCTTGTAATATTAAGCGATGCATAACGTAAGCAGACATGAAAGTGTGCGACCTCTCTTGCGGACCCGTGTAGTCCTCGAGGTCATCTGCTCGGTTGATGATGGTAATGCAGTTTTCATGGCTGCCAGCGGCGGGGAAGAAGACCTGAGGCGGCGAAAGACAGTCTGGAGGCCGGATCCCTGCTGTGCTGGACCCTTCTGTCGTTGGAGCAGCTAAGCTGGGGTGGACGACGGTGCAGTAGGAGCGGGACAAACCACGCAAGGTTTTCTTTGACAACTATGTGTAGGAGAAGTAATTCTGTATGGGCTCGTTTGAATTGGAGGATTCCAACAATGCAGGGATAGGAAATAGACAGGAATAGGATATGAATGCACGTGCAAAACAGAGAATTTAAAAACACATGATTTCTGCCAATCTGGGTGTTTGATTCACAACAATTGGAAGATCGCAGGATGCAAAGAAGCATGGTGAGATTAAGTCAAACCACAAGAAAATGTACGGTTATAATGCTATTATGCTACTATCTCTTAGTCTTGTGCTTCATGAATAGGAATTTGAAAGGAGGACAAGGGAAAATTAAAATTCCTACGTTTTTTCTTTCAAGGAGACACTAAAGGAACAAATCCGTGTGCTCAGTGGAATATATATATAAAATGTAGAGTAAAAAAGAGATGCATCAAGTGTACAACCTCTTTGGCGAAGCCATGTTGATCTTAGCGTGATTGGGTTGGCCGATGATGATGCTCCGGCTGACTTTGCTGTCGAAGGAGGGGAAGAAGATCTTAGGCGTCTAGAGATGGAGCCCGAGGTACTGCTCCATTGTGATGGAGGGTTTCGTCATTGGAGCAGCTCCGGTGAGTTGTACGACACCGAGGCTGAAGCAGGACAAGAGAGACAACGAACAACGTTAACCTGAGTGGAATTCTAATAGCATCTCCAATACATGACGTAAAATACATAACCACAAAGTGCTAGATGTAAAATACATCAGCCGCTCATCTCTGAACTTAACTGTCGAAACCGAACTTAATTGTCGAAACTGAACTTAACTGTCGAAACTAAACCTAACTGTCGAAACTGAATTTTGCTGTCGAAATTGCACGCACTAGCAAGGTGAGGCGACACGTCGGTCGACTGACTTTTCATCTCTGGTCAGTTGATTTTGCAACCGTTGGATACGAAATCAAGGGCCTGCGGTTCATCTTCAACCTCCACCCCCTGAGCCGCCAGCCACCACAGGCCAAACAGTAGCCCCCCGCCGCCTGTGGCCGGCGGTGCGCCGCCCTGCCCGCCCCGAAAACACTCCCCACCACTGGTATGCCACCGCCCCGGCCATCCCTCTGGGCCCTCCCCGTGCCGAGCTTTTTCTCTGGCGATCCCCACACCACCGCCCCACCAAGGCCCCGCCACCACCGGCGACCACCGCCCCCATCCTGAACCCTAAGATAGATAGTGGGGTACCTCTCCGGCGAGCCCCCCTCCCCGCTGCGGCTGGTTCTTCCTTCACCCCGGTGAGCCAACCCCTTGAAAATCGACTGACCCAAAAGTCGATTCCATCGACTGAAGTGTAGCCAAATCGGAGCAGCATCGCAAGCAAGAGCAAGAGCGAGAGCAGCAGTGCAAGCAAGAGCAATAGCAAGAGCAAACCAGGCAGGGGACCGACAGCAAGAGCAGAGCAGCAGTGCTACGTCTTGAGCTTGCGTTGGTTTTCCTTGAAGAGGAAAGGGTGATGCAGCACAGTAGCGTAAGTATTTCCCTTAGTTTTTGAGTACCAAGGTATCAATCCAGTAGGGGGCTTCTCAACAAGTCCCACGAACCTACACAAAAAAACAAAGAACTCGCAACCAACGTGACAAAGGGGTTGTCAATCCCTTCACGACCACTTGCAAAAGTGAGATCTGATAGAGATAATATGATAAGATAAATATATTTTTGGTATTTTATAATATAGATGCAGAAAATAAAGATGCAAATAAAAGTAGATTGGAAGCAAATATGATACGAGATAGACCCGGGGGCCATAGGTTTCACTAGTGGCTTCTCTCAAGAGCATAAGTATTACGGTGGGTGGACAAATTACTGTCGAGCAATTGATAGCAAGAGATAGATCGAGAGCAAGAGCAGAGCAGCAGCGCGAGCGAGAGCTAAAGCAGTAGAAGCTCCTACTGATGTGGACGTCGCCGCCAAGGGAGCAACGTCGTGGAGGAAGTGGCCGGTGATGCTGCCGTGGATGGAGCCGCACCGTGTCGGCTCGGGACCGAGCGCCGGCAGCACTGTGAGATCGAATCAAGAAGAAAATGCCGATTAGGCCGCAACTTCATCTGAGGAAATGAAGATGATGATGATCTTCCGGTGGTGCAGGTGAAGACGGCGGTGTGGGAATGGAGGTGGCATGAAAGACGAGGGGAACATCAGGGCAGCTCCTTGGAGGTGGAGGACAGGGTGGCTGAACCGGTGGGACGATGAGATCGACGACAGATCCTCATCCCGTACGATGGATGAGGGACGTCGAGGTGTTACTGTGGACGACATCGTCGGGGAAGAGGCTCCGGCTGGGTGGCGGACGGAGCAGGGTGTGGGGTTTCGCCGCGGGTTTTCGCGGCCTCGGTGTATGAATGGGTGGGCGGATCGGATGGCAGTGGGGAACCATGGCTTAGAGACGCGCTTGTCCGAAATGTGGGGTAAGTTACGAAAGTACCCCCCACCGATTTGAGGCGGTTTTTTCGGTTCAGGGGTACCACGGGCATTTCGTGTGTCGGGATTTCACAGGAGGCGGGAGTTTTCGCGCGCGTTGTAATTTCGGAATAGCAAGGCGCGGGTTGAGATGGAGGGAGTTGTCGGAGCACAACGAGACAAAGATATATCTTAAATATTTCGGGCTAACATGGCGCGGGTTGAAATTTCTGGACAAGCCTAACGTGTACTGTACCAAATCAATGCCCACTACAAATGTCATTCAAAACTTTGAATTCATGTTATGTTCAATTAAAATATTTTGCTACGTGTATAATGCATGCAACCTACTACTCAAATGAACGTTTTAATGCATTCCAAACGTATATACTACCGCTTCAATATGAACTAAATTTGAATAAGATCTACAATAATGATTTTTGTGAAGTCAAAGCATTTGAATTCGTTTCTCTGTTTTAATAAGATCTACAATAATGATTTTTGTGAAGTCAAAGCATTTGAATTCGTTTCTCTGTTTTAATAAGATCTACAATCATCATTATTGTCAAGTTAAACCATCATTTGTGTATTATCTTCACAGCACACCACATGATTAGTCTCGAGTTACATATGAACTATGTGTACTATATGAACTCGGACTAGATTTTTTGAATCCACTTTATATTGATTTCAAATCACATTACATTTCTAGCTCTAGCTAGATCTTCATAATCTAAACCATGTCTCATATGTATAATGTGTTTATCACATTATGTATGGTGCCCCGCCCCCTACGCCTACAAGTATTTAGATGTGAGTTGCAAACAACACACATTACCACAAATTCAAATAAAATGTGGGAACGTTCGATGTATAGTATTGTTTAGATTGCTCGATATTTAGTTGTAAGCTGCAAACGCCGCACAGTATCACAAATTCAAATAAAATGTGAGAGTGTTTGATGTATAGTATGGTTTAGATTGTTCGGCATTTAGCTGTGACTTGCAAACGCCATGCATTATCACATTATGGTATAACATGTGCACATCACGTGTATCACCGCTATATTCATGCGTGCAATGTTTAAAACACTATGATCTCCTATTCAAATATATGAATCCGCTTTCATATCAAATTATGATCTTTGTTAGTCTCTTACACCCACACAATCCTCTAACCTTTGTTGCTACCACTAACTTTCTCTCGTGCATGCACACGTCCTCCTCGCCCAACCCCTCCCTCGGCATTCTATCCACAGGGCACATTCATTTTTTTCTTTAGGTCGTTCTCCCAGAGTCTCCACAACTCCTTTCCGACACACACCAATCGATAAACCTCTCCAGCGATGCCTGCCTACAGCATACACACACAACTTCAATCTCCTCCTTTATGTGTCCTTGCCTCGTGTCTCTCATATGGTCAGACACACGTGTAAACTCTCGCCCCTCTTTTCATCGATCTCACAACCGCACACTCCTCCCCCTATCTAGCTAGTAGTTGGGCCTCTCACACCACCTCCTAGCTCCATTCTCTCTGTCTATCCGTCTCGCTGGGCCTTATTTGCCTCTAACAAATGGACGTACATCGACCGATCTCTCGCTATACATATAGCCAGCTAGGTCCTTATAACTCATTTTTACCCACACATCGATCGATCTACCTCATTAGTTGTGTCTCTCCCTTCCTCCGACAAACAACAATTGATCTACCGATCTAGTTATGTTTGCTTACCAACCACATGGTTCCCCTTCATCATCCATGGATACGTCCCGAGAAATCTACCACGCACAGGCACACACAGAAACACATCCCCGCTCTTATTGATAACATTGTAGTTCCACCCTCAGTTTGTCTAGTAGGCCTCTCCCAACATCTCCGAGAAGAAACTCCATCACCCATCCAGCACTCTACCCCTCTCCCTCCCTCTCCCTCCCTCTCTCTCTCCTCTCTCTCTCTCTCTGTCCCATCATATTTCCCGTCCTTCAGTTATGTATGGATGTTGACCGATCTCCCTCAAGACATAGCTGGGTCTCTCCTTCTCAACACATATACGAGTCGTTCTACCTCTATAGTTAGGTCTCTGCCTACCCCTCCCCCCACCCTCCACACACACAGATACATCAAGCGCTCTAGTCATGTCTCCCTGCCACACACAAACTTGACATGTTCCCTCTAACGTTCCGGTAGGCCAGTCGCCCTATATCTTTGACTTGCACACACACACACACACACACA
>NC_041381.1:660880843-660895156 GCF_002162155.2 Triticum dicoccoides
CCACCCCCACCATAAAACAAAAAACACTCACGAACGCGGTTTGTATCTCTCACACACACCCACGTAGGTGGGGGACGTGCACGAAGAGAAGAGGTGCATGCACGGCGCACGTACTCCCATCTCTTTCCCAACCACACCCGCGCGGGTACACGATGGAGCTCATTTCTGTACAAAAAAAGCAGCCCACGTGGTAATTTGGCACGTGTACTGGTTGTCCACTTGGTGGAGGGAGGATCTTCTACCACGGGTGAACAAACAAATTGCGACTTGACGCGTTATGTTAAATTAAGAAAAGAGGCAAACCATGTGGGGCCTACCTTAGAGGCAAGTCTCTATACACTGGAGTACTTTTGATGTGTCCCGTCAACTCGCAGAACAAGGGGAAGCTTGCTTAGTACACCGTCTCCCCCGCCCACGGGCGCGGTGGCTCTCAGGTGTTGGGGAACGTAGTAAATTCAAAAAAATTCCTACGCACAAGCAAGATCATGGTGATGCAGAGCAATGAGAGGGGGGAGTGTGTCGACGTACCCTTGTAGACCGAAAGCGGAAGCGTTATGACAACGCGGTTGATGTAGTCGTACGTCTTCATGATCTGACCGATCCAAGCACCGAACGTACGGCACCTCCATGTTCAGCACACGTTCAGCTCGATGACGATCCCTCGACTCCGATCCAGCAGGGAGTCGGGGATGTGTTCCGTCAGCATGATGGCATGGTGACGATGATGATGTTCTACCGACGCAGGGCTTCGCCTAAGCACTGCAACAATATGACCGAGGTGGAATATGGTGGAGGGGGGCACCACACACGGCTAAGGAACAATCACGAAGATCAACTTGTGTGTCTAGAGGTGCCCCCTGCCCCTGTATATAAAGGAGCCAAGGGGTAGGGGGCGGCCGGCCAAGGAGGGCGCGCCAAGGAGGAGTCCTACTCCCACCGGGAGTAGGATTCCCCCCTTCCAAGTAGTAGGAGTAGGAGTCAAGGAAAGGGGGAAGAGAAGAGAAGGAAGGAGGGGGCACAACCCCTCCCCCTAGTCCAATTCGGACTAGGCCTTGGGGGGATTTCCTATTTAGCGCTGCAGGCGCCGGTTATAGCTGTTTCTGCAAACCAGCGCCTGCAGCGACGCTAGCTGGGCTCGTCCCAATTACCAGTTCTTCCCCCTGTTTTGAAACTCAAAAAAGGAAATTGGCTTCGTCAGGAATCGAACCAAAGACCTCTCCGTCGATAGACGACTCGATGGACCACTACGCCAACGCCTGAATCATGAATCAAAACCTCCTTTCCGTCTTTTAATACATACAGGAAATTTCCTCTATGTTTTCTGTGTTTTTTCTCCTTTCTTTTTTGTTTTTGTTTTCTTTTTTTCCTAAATGTGCGAAATGTTTACAAATATCCAATATTTTATTTTTCTAATTCGTGAACTTTTTTTGTTAAATCTGATGAACTTTTTTCCAAATCCGATGAACTTTTTTCAAATTCGATGAACTCTTTTTCCAAACTCGATGAACTATTTTCTAAATTCGATGAACTCTTTTCAAATTCGATGAACTTTTTTCAAATTTGATGAACTTTTTTCCAAATCCGATGAACTTTTTTCAAATTTGATGAACTTTTTTTCCAAAAACTATGAACTTTTTTCAAATCTGATGAACTTTTTTCAAATCCGACGAACTTTTTTCAAATTCGATGAACTCTTTTCCAAACTCAATGAACTATTTTCCAAATTTGATGAACTTTTTTCAAATTTGATAAACTTTTTTCAAATCGAATGAACTTTTTTCCAAATCCGATGAACTTTTCTTGAAAAATTAGTAACTTTTTTTCAATTTTGATAAATGTTTTTCAAATTCGATGAACTAGTTTCAAGTTTGATGAACATTAAATGAAAATTCATTAACTTTTTTTCAATTTTGATGAACGTTTTTCAAAACCAATAAAACTTTTTACAAATTTGATGAACCTTATTTGGTAATATGTGAACATGTTTTCAAATAATTAGAAAATAAAACACTATAGTGTAATGCATACTAAATTGCACGTCTAGTTTCCATTCTTTAAAATGGTCGCGCTGTGAATATTCACAAGCAGGAAGCTGGTCCAGTGGTTAGCATCTTCTTATAGAAGCGAGAGATCGCGAGAACGAATCCCAGGCATGAGTATTTTTAGCGATCCTTTTCCGCATTGCGTCTTGCGCGATCGTGGGCCGGCCCATCCAGCGGCTGTTGCAGGCGCCAGTTCTCTTCGGCGGCGCTGAAGGTGCGCAATAGGAGCTCCCGGCCTTGGGGGGCGCCCAGCCTCTCCTCTCTCTTTCCCCTAAAGCCCAATAAGGCCCATATACTCCCCGGCGAATTCCTGTAACTCTCCGGTACTCCGAAAAATACCCGAATCACTCGAAACCTTTCCGAACTCTGAATATAGTCGTCCAATATATTGATCTTTACGTCTCGACCATTTCAATACTCCTCGTCATGTCCCCGATCTCATCCGGGACTCCGAACTCCTTCGGTACATCAAAACTCATAAACTCATAATATAACTATCATCGAAACCTTAAGCGTGCGGACCCTACGGGTTGGAGAACAATGTAGACATGACCGAGACACGTTTCCGGTCAATAACCAATAGCGGAACCTGGATGCTCATATTGGCTCCCACATATTCTACGAATATCTTTATCGGTCAAACCGCATAACAACAAACGTTGTTCCCTTTGTCATCGGTATATTACTTGCCTGAGATTCGATCGTCGGTATCTCAATACCTAGTTCAATCTCGTTACCGACAAGTCTCTTTACTCGTTTCGTAATACATCGTCTCACAACTAACTCATTAGTTGCAATGCTTGCAAGGCTTAAGTGATGTGCATTACCGAGAGGGCCCAGAGATACCTCTCCGACAAACGGAGTGACAAATCCTAATCTCGAAATACGCCAACCCAACATGTACCTTTGGAGACACCTGTAGAGCTCCTTTATAATCACCCAGTTACGTTGTGACGTTTGGTAGCACACAAAGTGTTCCTTCGGTAAACGGGAGTTGCATAATCTCATAGTCATAGGAACATGTATAAGTCATGAAGAAAGCAGTAGCAATATACTAAACGATCAAGTGCTAAGGCTAACGGAATGGGTCAAGTCAATCACATCATTCTCCTAATGATGTGATCCCGTTAATCAAATGACAACTCTTTTGTCCATGGCTAGGAAACATAACCATCTTTGATAAACGAGCTAGTCAAGTAGAGGCATACTAGTGACACTATGTTTGTCTATGTATTCACACATGTATTATGTTTCCGGTTAATGCAATTCTAGCATGAATAATAAACATTTATCATGATATAAGGAAATAAATAATAACTTTATTATTGCCTCTAGGGCATATTTCCTTCAGCAGGATGAGGTGAAGCTTGCTCCTCCCTCGCCCATGCGCGCGGTGGCTCATAGGACGAGGAGAAAAATTTACTAATCCCTCCGTTTACTCCTCGTCCCTACTACCTTGGTTATAGAGATTATATCATATTGGTTGGAATATATATGTCCTTTAGTAGATTTCAATATGAACTACTAGTACATACTCCAAACACTGATGTATATAGACGTAGTTTAGAGTGTACATTCACTCATTTTTCTACGTACGTAGTAGCACTCTCCCTCGCCCCTCGACCCTCGCCCATGTGGTGGACGTGCAACAATTCATTCGGTCTCATATAGCCAGAACGATATATACTTCACTACCATTATTGCTCGGCTTCCCGAAGAGGCGAAGAACCAAACGCAAGGTTAATATTTTGGAGATGCCAAGTGCAAGGTTATAGGAGAACGAGTAGTAGGTGCCGCGTCATTTATAAATAATTTTTTTTCTTCAGTGGCACGTACTACCTCTGTCCTGGTTTATAGGTCCCCTTTGTAGTTTGTGTCAAATTTTGACTAAAGATTTAACTAACAAAATTTTAATGCATGTCAAGAAAAATTATCTCATTGGATTCGTATTAGAACATAGTTTTCAAATATATAATGTTTGGTGACATGCGTGAACATTTTGTTAGTTTAATATATGGTCAAAATTTGGCACGAAACACAATGGGAACCAATAAATCCGGACGGAGGTAGTATGCAATAGGATAGGTTCATATGGAGAGAAAAGTAAACTGCTCCACTATATACATAGTCAGGACGGGCCAGCCTACACGGTTGCTTGATGGGGTTGCTCTCTTCACACTCTCTCGCACAAAACAACTGTGGCCACATATCTAACATCCCGGCGGATCACGTCCGCTTGGGGAAGGGGTGGATGCTTAGTGTAGATGTGGTGGCCGTCGCCGACAGCCAAAACCCACTGTTGGCACGTCCCGATCAGGGGTCTCTCACAAAGCCGGTGAGGTTGCCTTCGTCCCTTGCTCACTGCCGCGACGTGGGCAGTTGCCGCCTTCCGCCGCCCTCCTCAAGGTTGAGCTACGTCCCTCAGGTACAACTCCCCAGCTGCCCACATCACTCCCTGTGGATATTTCTCTACTTCTTTGCGCCGCACATACCTGGTACCTCTACTGGCTTCTACGTACTGTATTTGTGATGAGGTTATGTCTCATCAACTAGTCCTAGTAATCTTATTCTAATCACGCTTCTTCAATTTCTTTGCCACAGGGATGCTCATCTCGATTTTGGTGAAACTGCACAAAATGATCCGATGGTCAAAAGGTTGCAAACTTCATTTATTAGGAAGCTCGAACGTTGCCAGCAAATTGAAGCCTGGTCAGGGTTCACGGTTCAAGGGCTAGGGACTGCATGGATCGTTTTTTTCTTTAGCTGCCCTCTGTTCCAAAATAAGTGTCAACTTTAGTAGTAGTACAACTTTGTACTAAAGTTTGCAGAAAGTTGAGACACTTATTTTGGAACAGAGGGAGTACATACTTGCTATGATCTGTCAATCATTCAAATGCAATAGAATGCATGTTAGTCTCCTTTGTATTTGATAAAATGTTGCAACGGGCAACCTTGGACGCAAGATACATGTGAGAGGAGCTGGAAGCTTCATAGCATTGTAAAAATTTATCTCGCTGATAAATTATAGTACGTACTAGAACTATACTAGTACTTCCTCCGTTCCTAAATATAAGTCTTTGTAGAGATTTCACCATTAACTACATGCGGATGTATATAGATGCATTTTAAGTGTAGATTCATTCATTTTGTTTCGTATGTAGTTCACCTAGTGGAATCTCTAGTAATAGCTAGCCCCCACTACTAGGAATTCTCTATCCTCTCCTTGAGCCACATCATCAAAATTGACGTAGCCGTTAGATAAAGTAAATCAGTCATAATAGCCGTCTGATCTAGACGTTGAGAGGCTCCGCACTAAGCCACATGCAAGCATGCAGAAATACCGTGGCACATGCATGTGAGTGGGTTTTAAATCACATCAACATGTCTGCATGCAAGCATGCACCGGTAGCATGCATGTAAGTGAGCTTTTAAGTCCCATTAACAAGTCAAAAAGAAAAATATAATCCCATTATGCAGTAGGAGTTGGCTGATCTTTTTTCCTTGCGTGGGATGAACTAAATGATGATGGGAGTTTATTTAGTTTGGCTACCACATTTGTCATGCGGTTGTAGATTTTTTTTAGTTCTATGAAATCGATAATTTTGTGCAGAGAGATATACCGCTGTTCCGCGGCAACGCGCGGGGACTCATCTAGTAATATTTAGGAATGGAGGGAGTACTATGTAAAGAGTTAGGAGTCGCACGGTGATAGTGTGAGGTGGGCCATGTAATCACCGAGCCTGCGTGTTTTCACTGCTCTTGCACTCCTCCGCTGTAAGAATGGAGAAAATTGTAATCTACTACCTCCTTTTGCCGAAAGCGTGGGACATCCAGTAGTCCTACCACCTTAGTAATAAAGACCAATGAGCCGTCAAATCACATAGACCCAGCAGTAAGTTGGACGGATGAAGCAACCATCACTCTTGCGCCAGTGAGAGGTCGCGTCCGCTCTGCCCGGGCATGAATGCGGCACCGACTATTTGGAGCAGCGTTGACCATTTTGGGCAGGAAGCGCGTGCGGGCGATGGAGGGGCTTTGGGTGGGCCAGGCTGGTCAGGAGCGGGCGTGGCAGCTATCTGCATGTCCCTACCGGAGGATGCACCGACTCTCGTGGCTAAAATCGTACACTACACACCATATCTTTGTAGGAGTAGGTCGATCTGTCGCACTCTTTAACACACACATGCTGTTAAACACACACACGCACACACACGCACCTTGGTCCCGTTGCACCTTCTAACGTGACTTATTACACCTAGATGGAGGGAGTAGTAAGTATACGAGATATGGTGGCACATTGACTTATGTCGAATACAAGTGCCCAAAATTTGTGTGCATGTTATAATAAGGATTCACTTAAAATAGTACGTGAGCGAACAGAGGGATCAATTGGACAGTGTTCCCGAGCAGTAGCGAGATGTGTGAGGTAGTAAGATACACCGCTGGCGCTTTTAATTTTTCTTATTAATTTGTTTGTTTCACCCTCTGACTGGTGGGACCCAACGTACTACGTGGAGAGAGGTAAGGTGACTAAGGCTGCATTATTTCTGCACCACTGTGGATAGTCTTACCACCAAAGCCACATGACACGATTATGATTGAAATCCTAATGACTCCCACACACACACAAAAACACAGCATGCCTGTCACACGAATGCAGGAATGTATAAAAGGTTATTTTCCTCTCGTTGAACATAACGGGAGGGTTGTGTAGCTGGTTATCCTGTTCGCTCATCAAACTTGAGGTCTCGGGTTCGATAACTACACTTGAGCATAATTTTTGCCAGGAGGATTCTTTGACTGGTCAAAATGTTTTCTAGGGTTTGCAAGCTTCACACACTCTCTCCAGTATATATATACATGCTGGAGCCTCAGCGCTTGTAGTTGCTATCTTCACACTCTCTCGCCCTCTCCCGCTGGAGCCTCAGCGCTTGTAGTTGCTCTCTTCACATTCTCTCACCCTCTCCAGATCTTGACAAGACTTTGTTGGCCTCTCTCTCCCCTCATTGCTGCTCAAAGAGCCGGCAGGATCCGTCCGTTGGGAAGGGAAGGAGGCTTAACGCTGTCGCCGTCGGCGAGGGAGGGAATCCACTACCGGAGCTGCTGTTCACTTTCCACCCAGCAGCGGCGCGGGAGGGCCTCCGACCCCTTCTTCTTCGCCGCCGTCCCGTCGGCCACCGAACCACGCCCCAAGAACCTTAAGGTATATTTTACTTACTCCACATGCATTGCTCTAGCTGCATGTATACCATGAATCTAGGACGTGGTTCAAAGAGGAAAGTAGTGGGGGAAAGTAGTGGGAAACGTTGTATATAGCATGAATCTAGGACGTGGTTCAAAGAGGAAATGAAGGGGGAAAGTTGTATAGCATGAATCTAGGACGTGGCTCAAAGAGGAAAGGAATGGGGGAAAGTAGTGGGGAAAGTTGTATCGCATAAATCTAGGACGTGGTTCAAAGAGGAAAGGAAGGGGCGAAAGTACTAGTTCAAAAAGGAAAGGAAGGGACAATGCTGTAGAGTTTGAGCAGGACTAGATTTGTTGCGCTCACATAGGGAAAGGTGTCTAAAGATAAAAAAACTGGGACCAACACAAATATGCTCCTTGGTTGTTTGTTCTTTGTTGCAACAGACTGTGCATGACCACAGTACATCGGTAGATGCACATGGTGCTGGTGCGTCCACTGTCCCGTGCAACTCATTAGCTGTTGTTAATCTAAGGCCCTGTTTGGTTAAAAACTCCCTTGTCCCTACCTGCTTGGTTCCAGGGACTAAACATGGACTAGAGGTTATTAAATGACATGATAAAAGACCATGTTACCGCTAGTAATGAACTAATAGAAACAAGGTGCGATGCATGGCAGGGGCAACTGTTGGAAAAAGTCCCAAAAAGACTCCCTCGGGGTCTTCTTTCTTTTGTCCCAAATGCCCACTTTTAGTCCCGAAAAGTCCCTCCTGTTTGGTTTAGATGTGACTGACACGGAGTTTTTTAGTCCCTACACCAAAATGTCCCTATAAACAAACACCCTGTAATAATGCCGCTGGAAAATTGATGCAATGCCACAGTTAAAAGGAAATTACATGTTTAACGAATTTTATTGTTAATATAATCTCTATGTTAATATGAATCAATGCCACTGTTTGAGAAATGCTACTATCTTGCTTTCTTTCCCATTTATATAAGGTAGATGCTTCTTTTTGTTGGGTTCTGTGTCATCCACCATTATTGACCACTAATTGTTTCCTTTGCACCTCTGTGTAAACAAGGTTATCTACTTCACCTCGTTGCCATTGTGACATTTTGTTGCACTACACAAAACACTTTTGTTTTAGGAGTGTTTTGTGCAGTTCAACCAAAATGTCACACCGACAATGTTGCTTGATTGCTTGATCTTAGTGGAACTGCACAAGAGAAGATCTTAATTCCTATCCGTTAAGGCGAATTTGGTTTAGATCTTCTTCTTGTGAGTTGTTTGAATTCCGCATCATGAGAGGTCAGTACTAGCCTTCTTTCACATGATTCTGTAGTGTGCTTTCATATGTTGTGCTACTTGTACGATAACGTTGCTTGATTTTAGTGAACTGCCCAAATGGAGACAAGACTTCCAATCTGTATGTGCACCGTAATATCCCATTGAGGTAAGATAAGGATATTTCACAATTGTTGGCCTGTATTTTGCCACTTTCATTAGAAAATTAATGTCATTGTTTAGTGCTATACTTGTGCTCCCTAATTGACATGCCAAATCTTACATTGAAGGCGAAGCTTGTCTGTTATTGAACCAAGTGATGAAGGGGAAGAACAAGCGGAAAAACAAAAATCAACTCCCGGTGCTGTAATGAAGCACTGGAACTGTGATGACACAAGTAATGATATAGTTTTGCATCTTAATTTGTTGCTATGGCTGGAACGAGCAATTGTTTTGCCACTGATTTGATGACACTCTTAATGTAATACGTAATTATCTCTACTTGTGCAAACAGGGATCTTCTTTGAAGATACCATATATTTTAGTGGAACTGCACAAAAAGATGTTGGAAACATTAAACTAATTGAGGAGTATATAGTAAGCATGGCCACCAAAGTAGATAGCAACAGATGGTTCCGGAGAAGTGCTTGATCTGTATGCTCTACACAATAAGCCTCCTGACAAAGGTTGGTACTTTCCCACTAATTCATCCATATGATTGAGCTTTGTCATCTCTATTGGTGTTTTGCTACTGTTTAGATACTGTCATGAAAAAGTGGTATTGTCCTTGAGAAGTGCTTCATCTATGCTATTTTAAATATTTCCTTTCCTTTTTTTGAGCAAATAGGGATGCTAGCATTTAGTTGTCCTCTTGTCTTTGCACAACAGGATCATCTTCCTCTGAAGAAGAATATGGAGTATGTGAAGTGACTAGTTCCGATTATGCCAGGATGAAGAAGCCCTGTCCATCTTCTCATCAGAGGGAGCAGTTGAAGGATGGTTACATTACTCCCCACAAGACCAAACTAACTTCAGCTGAGAAGGACTGACAAATCTCCAGTTTTTTCCTATGATGTGCGAGTACAATGTTGTTCTAGGATTCTTTCTGGTGAGTACCATTTTTCTAAAAGTGTGCTCTACATGGACCATGTATGTGCGTGTTGAAACTGTTAATTCATAGTACAGTTTGCTTTATACTAATCACTTTTTTGTATTTGTGCAAACAAGGGTTCTCAGCTTGATTTCAACGGGAACTGCACAAAATGTTCATGAATACATCGAATCATTCATTCCCACCACAAGAAAGGAGGTGCCCATAAGTTCAAGGCGCTGCAACATATATGGGCGAAATCATACAGGCTACGCACGAATTTGGTTGATTTTGGTGGAACTGCACAAAGAGAACAACTGGTTTATTTAGCACGAGGTGCCATGTCAATGTCCGAACTGATGGCAAACCCTGCCCATTCCACAATCGTAGGAATTTGATATTTTGCAATGGGACAACCTTGTTAAATTTTGCTCATGATTTTAGCAAGATATGCGTTTGATATTTTCGAATGGGACACCCTTTACTGTCAGCGGCGGTGATCAGTTTTTTCTTTATTCTTTAGTTGTGAAGTAAATATTGCCTCTGACATGTGAGTCGCTGAGATGCATAATCATCGAGTGTTTTGAATGTTCTCTATGAATTGCCAGGCCTGTGTGTTTGATTGCAATGTACAGAAATGCTAAAAAGCTGCTCAAGCTCTTTGTACTCCTTATGTTCCTTTTTACTTTGCACATTGTGAAAGTGCATACTTTTTTGTATAAGATTGGTCAAAGTAGAGATACTTTGACTGTAGACAAAACTTGTATGCAGACTACAAAGGACCGGAGGGAGTACATGTGAAACTGCTGCAAACATGGTGATCACCCTGGGAATAATGCTAGTACGTATTGTTTTGCATGTTCATCCAATGCCAGTGATACAGGAATTCGAACTAATCGAAATAAATTCATTCATACACGGTCGGATTTCATATAAACATGCCGGATTTCATTACATTTCATACATTCTTCAACTAAAAAGGGGTGTTTGTGGCCGCATGCATCTCCCAGATGCAGAGGCCAGGGGTCATCCTCCTTTTCTAAAAAACTAAAAAGGGGTGCGCTGGAGGTATAATTAATTAACTGAAGCTACCCACCTGTGTCCCGCTGAGCCGAACAGAAGCTTCAGTGACTTAACTGCAGGTGCAGGTGCATAACTGACATGTGGCCTGTTGGGCCCACGTGTCAGTCACCCAACTACACCAGCCGTTAAGTAGAAGCAGCGTTCTTCTCCAGCGCAGCTCTCTGACTCCACTTTGCTGCCAAGAAGCTAACTGACCGTCAATGGTCAACCCGCCTAGCTTGGCTTCAACCGGAGGGTAGCAGCGGTGGCCTTACTTGGACTCGAGCGGCGGCGACCTACCGTGTTCTACTCTTCCTCGTTTTCTATGTGGCGCGGCCTCGTTGGCAGCGGGGCGGGGCCTCAGCGGAGCCGGCGATGTCCTCTGTCTCATTGCCGGCGGGCGGCACCTCAGCGGAGCGGTGGAAATCCTCCCCCACGTTGCCGGCAGGGTGGGGCCTCGGCTGAGCTGGCGATGTCCTCTTCCTCGTTGTTGGTGGGGTGGGACCTCGGTGGAGCCGGCGGTGTCCTCTGCCTCATTGTTGGCGCCGAGGGGCCTCGGCGGAGCAGGGCATCATCGACGCCAGCCGAGCGGGGACTCGTCGGAGCCGGCATTGTCCTCTACCTCGTCCTTGGACTCGCCAAACAGCGCCTCTCCCGCTTCATCGCCCTCTTTGCTAGCCTCTTCGTAGGCGGGCGCAGCCTCCGCCACCCGCATACGGTACCGCCAGCGCTCGAGGCGGCCCTTGCAGGCGGAGCGGTACGAGTCGAGCAGCGCCTCCTGCTCCGCCCGCTCCGCGGTGATCTGCTCCTCCGCATGCAGGTGCTCCTGGAGGAGATGGTGGTTGTAGGGGCGTCGGCCTGCGCCTCCCAGAACTGCTCCTCACGCATCTGCCTCACCCTGTCAATATATTGGGCACGGGCCTCTCCGATGGTCATGGTGCAATGCACCGGCGAGGATGGCGCAGAGGAGGGGGTTGGGGCCGGATCGTCGACTACCATGTTCTCCATTGGGACGTCGTCGTCCTCCGGCTGCCTTCCGGCCAGCCGGTCGGCAGCAATGGCTCCCATCTCCTTGTGGTCCGTCGTCCGCACGTCCCGAAGAGCGCTGGAGCGCGAGGAATCCATGGTGGGTAGTAGTGGTGTGGACAGGAGAAAGGGAACGGATGCGAATGACTGCGGCTATGGCCGGCGCAGCAGTTTATATAGCAATGGTGGGCGGGCGGAGGGACGGACGTGTGGCGCCAGAGTAGCCGCCTCGGCAACCGCGTATCATTAATGTGTGTGGCAGATGGACGGACGTACGTCACTTGTGTCATTTGAAGGCGGAGTAATCGCTTGCACTGGGAAGCGGGGCGGCCGGTGCTGACTGTTTCGGGCGGAAAGCGTGCGCGGGCGAGGAGATGACTTTCTTGGATAGGATGACAATGGGGACCCACCAGGTCCACAGCCTCACGTACGCAAGTGCCTCCTTATTATATATATATAACTATAATTTGTTTTGCTTCCTCCTGGTTTCCTGACATCACGGTCCCACACCATTGTCAACCTATGTACTCCCTCCTTTCCGGTTTATAGGGCTTATCTCAAAATTTTAGTTTTTCCATTTTATAAGGCTCAATTTGGTTGTTTTCCATCACATTTTCAGATTCCAAGGTGCATTAAATCATTGCATGCAAGTATTAAGAGAAAATTGACCAATGCATGTATTTTATGCATGTATGCATTGCAATTAATGCATTGATAAACATAATTTTTTGAGGATAACAAGAGCATTAATTAGGTGCTTTTGCAAAACTACAAAAAGTATTCCACCACTTGCCATCTACCTTGATTAGCGAGATTTTTGAATTGAGCATTATAAACCGGAAAGGAGGGAGTAGTCAATAAACGAGAGAATTGCACAAGAAGCAGCCGACAGCAGGGACCAAGCAGCTCGAGCAGTATTTGTGTTTTTGAGGTGTGAGCACTGCAGAGTTTTTCGATGTTTACCCCAGATATTAATTTTTCTCCTATGAACAACAACGAAAACATCACTGCAGGTATTAACTGGGCAGGCTGTGGCCCGTCTAGCCCAGGCCAGATATCCAGCCTAAATATTAATTTTTTTCAAGCTGAAAATGGCTAGCCCAGCTATACTTTTTTTTGAGGAATACCCAGGCAAGGTCAAGTTGTTATTCTCCGCCCCGCTGGGCTACAAATCTTTCCTAGGAGGGATGCATTAGGCTTGACAAGAAAAAGGGCTTTAAGAAATAATAAATGGGATGTAATTATAAAAACTGGGTAGTAACTATAAAAAAGTGCACCAAACAGTGATTACTTTATAAAATATTATTTTTGGAATATTGAAAATTTTAATTTCATTAATTGTTGCGAGCGCAATGTTTCGTTGGATTTTTACTTAATATAAATTTATATTGAAATTGTATTTAATCTGACTAGAAATTTCGGGATAAAAATATTCGGATCCCATCAAAATGTGGGAAATTTTATTGAATTCTGTTTTGAACGGTTGGTTGAAATGGGCTGTACTTTTAACAAACTATAAATGGGCTGTAGTAAATTCCATTAGAATTCAAAAATGGGCTACACATTCTTACAAATCTCAAATGGGCTATAAGTTCTCTGCCACACACTTCTGGCCTTACTAAGTTGCCGCGTCCCCTAAAAAAACAGAGTTGACGCGTATGCAAGGCTTTGTCAACTTATAGTAAAAACACGGTTCTAGCAGCAGTGGTCGTTGGATGTCCATCCAACGGATGCCGTGCTTCTTCTTCAATCTCGGATATTCTAGATTCACCCGCCCAAAAAATGATTCCCTCCCTGACATCTGGGGCGCACCGTTTCGGAAGCTGACCTGTGGGCCTACTATGTTGACGTACCAAGGACTTTGTCAACTTAGTCAATATAAACGATTCTAGCTGCAATGACCGTACGATGTCCATCCAAGGGCCGTCGTGCTTCTTCAACCTCTGGTCTTCTTGCTCCAGCCGCCCAAAGCAGCGCCGGTCGTGCTGCCTGCTCCTGCCTCCCGTGGCCGGCTGTGCTGCCGCGGAGGCCTCACCGCCCCTACTACTCCCACCGTTGGCCAGGCCATCCCTCCACTCACCCACACCCCCTGTTATTCTACGGCGACGGCAGTGCAGCCGAACCAGTGAACCCTCATACTCCTCTCTGCGTGTGCATCCACTGCCGCGTCTTCCCCGGCTCCGCGTAGTCCCCTTTCTAGGCCTCGCCGTCGTCCACTGCCATGGTGCTCTCGGCGCGGCGTGGTCAAGATGATCAAGGAATGACTTCCATCAGATGTGGACTGTATGTGGAGAGGCTGACAGCTGGGTCCACGGCGGCCACAAGGAAGTGCCTCCTTATTACGCGCAAAATAATTATTCCTCCACCTGACAGCAGGGACCCACCGGACGGGCCACCGTATTTTGCGAAAAATGATTCGCCCCCTGACTGTTGGGACCCACGAGCTACATCTTCGCACGGAAGGAAGTGCGTCCGGGAAAAAAACGATTTGCCCCCTGACTGCAGGGACCCACCAGCTACATCTTCGCACGCAAGAAAGTGCGTCCGAAAAAAAATGATTCGCCCCCCGACTGCTGGGACCCGCCAGCTACACCTTCGCACGCAAGGAAGTGCGTCCGGGCAAAAAA
>NC_041381.1:660895436-660897603 GCF_002162155.2 Triticum dicoccoides
TGGGACCCAGCAGCTACACCTTCGCACGCAAGGAAGTGCGTCCGGGCAAAAAAAAACGATTCACCCCCCTGACTACTGGGACCGAGCAGCTACACCTTCGCACGCAAGGAAGTGCGTCCGGGCAAAAAAAAAACGATTTGCCCCCTGACTACTGGGACCCACCAGCTACATCTTCGCAGGCAAGGAAGTGCCTGACAGTCGGGACCCACCTAGTCGAAGCGTACGTAGCGTTGTCATCCCGGTCGCAAACGTGTACGTACAAACTGGTCGATGTAGAGGCGCGCACGTGTCGTAGTAGAGGCGCGCACGTGTCGTAGTAGAGGCGCGCACGTAGCATGTACACGTACGCACAGCGGCCAGGGTGCAAGAAAGAAAATACGGCCACATATGTGTACATACGGGCGGGGTCTCGAACGCTTAGTCGCGCATACGTACGGTGAGGGATCGTGTTCATGGGGAGGCAACGGAATGCATCGTGTTCATGGGGAGGCAACAAAATGCGTCGTGTTCATGGGGAGGCAACGGAATGCGTCGTGTTCATCGGGAAGCAACGGAACGCGTGGGAGCCAACCGGCTTGGATGGAACAGGCGATGGAAACGAGGCCTGGCTGAGACACTCCAAAATTTTTGTGGTTTTTGTTTGCAGTTAGATCCTTGCTTGGTTTGAAAAAGGTCATTTAAACCCTTCTTAAAAACCCTCTTCTAAGTTTGCTCTCTCAAAAATCCTTTCTTGGATTTAGTTTCTTTTAAAGAGAAAACCTTTTGTTTTTGGGCTTTCTTTTGATTTTGGATCCATTCTTGTTTACCATGCCTCCTATGCTAAAACTCCCCCAAAACCCCTCCTCCCACTTGGATGCAACCCAAACATTCTGTCCAAACTAATAAAATCCATTTTTGGATTTTATTCCAGTTATTTCTCTTTCCAAAATAATTCTGTCTTTTCTTTTGAGCCTAGGTGATTTGCAAAGCAAGTACCCTAATGCTTTTGATTTTTGACCTCAACTCAACACCCATGGATAGTCCTTTGTACCCACAACCCAGAACCATCTTGATCCACTCATCTTCTTTTCAAATATTTCAAATTTCACTCACTGCAAGTTTGGACCAGATTTGCCAAATTTGGTGAAATTCATATCTACACTTCTCCAAAAATTCCACCAAAATTCAGGCAACCTCTAGTTGCAATGAGAGACCATTCCACCAAAAATCAGCTCAATGAAAAATCCCTAGATGCCAGCATCATTCCGTCGAACACTTGGCATGCACTGTTTTGCTCATATTTAGTAAATTCAGAAAGTTCAGTGTCGTTTCCCCGACAGAACTTCAGTCACATGCCCACTGTGCATTTGGCTCGATGCTCGCAGCCCCTCCCTCTTGTCCGGAGCTCCACACGCGCGCTTGGCGCCTTCCTGGCGTCGGTGGCGCCCTGGCCCGCCTGCGCCGGCGTGCTTTGCGGCGGCAGAACCACCGTAACGGCCGACAGGAAGCAAAACTGCGGCTTAACGCTGTTCGGAGCCGCCCAACCTTCTTGGTAGCTCCGCGTGGCCATCTCCTTGCCAGCGCACGCATGCAACACCGTCGCCGTGGCCTGGCGCGCGCAGAGCGCGTTCTTTGCCGCCGACGGGCCGTGCGGCCATTCCGTTGAGGGCAGGCCGTAACCCTCCCTCCCTGCTGAGCTGGACCCTGAAATGGCACCACTGCTCCACCTAGGCGATGCTCAAGCTCGTAAGCCGACCGTCCCGTCACAGCGCCGCCGTAATCAACCGCCGGACTTATCCGTTCACGGCAACCGCCTCGGGCCGGCTATAAATAGCACCCCGAGCTTGCTCTCGCCCCCCGCACGACTCCACCACCTCACTAGACCCCGCCTAGCCACTGGGAGAGCCTCGAGGGGCCTTTCTTCTTCGACTCCGGCCACCTCCGTCTGCCTCGGGCTCCGGCAAGGTTCTCTTCGGTGAGGACTCCTCCGCCGCCCTGCTCTTGCCCGTAGCCTCGTACTGCCTCCAGTGGGCTAACCCCCTCCTCAATTTGAACACCGCAGCTCCATTCGGCGAGATCCACGACTGCCCGAACCGCCGTCCGCCGGAGCAAGGGCCGCCGTCGACACGGTGCTCGCCGGCTACCACCACCACCACCCACTGACGCGGAACGGTGCACTGATCACGAA
>NC_041381.1:660897926-660899468 GCF_002162155.2 Triticum dicoccoides
CCCCCGATCCCCCTGCCTCGCCGTGGATCGCCGCCGGCGAGCACCGCACCCCTCGGGCGCCGTTGCGCTCTGTTTTCTCCGTTTGAAATTTCAAACCTGATAGGTGGAGCCCGCCTGTCAGCCTCTCAGTCACTTCTTTTAAACGAAACGTTATTCTGGATTTTTCCGCAGAGCCCTTGGAAACTTTCTGTTTCATTACAGATGGGTCCTTGGACCAAAACTCTTGTAACTTTTTAACAGAAAATGGTTTTTGATTGATTCCTTTTCTGTCACCTTTATTTTTCTGTCTAGTTTTTTGTCATATTTATTTGAAAAATATTTGGAACACTTTTCTGTACACTCACGGTATTTACGTTACGTACGTATTTCTCTTATACCGTTGATACCGGAGGAGGTGACAGAGCTGCAAACTTCACACAGTTAAACTCCGACTACTCCGAACCAGGCAAGCATGTTTGAACTCTTGATATGATGAGTGGTTGTTGCATTTTTGCATTTTTAGTATGGTCATGGCATGTTTATGAACATTTCCTTGAATGTTATATTTCATGCACATAAGTGGAAAGTATGTTTCGGAAAGCATTATGTTGTTGGCTACATATTTGCATGGCCATGTGTTGGCATGAGGATGGGTAAGATGGCAGGTTGTGACATGCCAGTCTTATGCCAGATTATTTGACTTCCGTGTCATCGTGAAACAAATCACATTCCCATTCATTCCTTCCTGTACTGTCACATGTTTTCCGAAAGGAATATGGCATAGTAAGTTGCAAATCATTTTCCTGGTACACACCAAATAGAGAGGCCGGGATGAGGGTTTCATGGCCCTAGATTAAAGCACGTCATCCGGTCAGGGGGCATGGGTGTTTCCGGTTGGGACCGAGAGGGGGGCACCCCTTAGAGCGCGCGTATACAAATTTGATCCCATGCTATTCGAGGTTGTGGCCTCCCCGCCTCAAAGTTTTTCTTGGACGTTGTCCAGGGTGATTCCTGGCATCGTGAGGTGAAATGGGTGTGTACTAGTTAAATGTGTTTCTACTGAAATACCATAAACGGAACTAGTCCTTCGTGACTACGGAAATCCGTTGGCTGTGGTCAGTTCATCCAAACTCTGCAGAGTCTCAAATCTTTCAATTATCTTGTACTTTGTTCAAGTACTATATTCATTTTATCTTGTCAGGTATCAGCCTGAGTGACAAAACTGCGGTGGGATTCATGTGGGATAAATCCAGTTAAAAGATTATTCTTGTGGATGGACTAATCCTGTTATTTACTTTTGTACCAGCCCTGTCTGTGACGTCGCTCAGACGTCCGACGGTGGCATAATCGTATTTACTTTTATTAAAGCCCTTTATGTAACGTCGCTCAGACGTCCGACTATGGCATTTCTTTTAAAGCCCTTTATGTGATGTCACTCAGACGTCCGACTGTGGCATTTCTTTTAAAGCCCTTTATGTGATGTCGCTCAGACGTCCGACTGTGGCATTTCTTTCAAAGCCCTTTATGTGACGTCGCTCAGACGTCCGACTGTGGCATTTCTTT
>NC_041381.1:660899798-660902952 GCF_002162155.2 Triticum dicoccoides
CATTTCTTTTAAAGCCCTTTATGTGATGTCGCTCAGACGTCCAACTGTGGCATTTCTTTTAAAGCCTTTTATGTGACGTCGCTCAGACGTCCGACTATGGCATTTCTTTTAATGCCCTTTATGTGATGTCGCTCAGACGTCCGACGGTGGCATTTCTTTAAAGCCCTTTATGTGGTGTCGCTTAGACGCCTGACTGCGGCATGAGTTTTATTTGTTTACCTTTCGAGGCGTCGCTCCAGACACCCGATCGGTTTTTCATTTATTTGTTACTTATCAAGTCGTGCATAAATAATATCATTGTTTTATGAGCATCATTTTATTCGTGACGCATTCATGCATTCATTTATTATATCTTTTATCCGAACTATCTTGCAAGTACTTTCAAAGTACTCACCTGGCTTGTTGATTTGGCCAGATGTTGATGAAGGCGATCTCATGGATGAAGAGTTTGATAGCAAGTCCGACGCCTAGAGGAGTCCTAGTCAGTCCCGTGCGATCCTATTTGGTCCTTGTATTATCCGCTTCCGCAACCCAGAAATTAATTCATCGAGCCTCACCTCGACGCTCGATGAGCTGCCAGTTAGGAGTCAAGTTATCCACCACTTTTTACCAGGAGCTAGTAGCATGCCACCACATCCATGTGTCATAACCACCCTTATGTGAGATATTGGTGAGTTTGTAATAAATTGTTGAGCAGCCTCAGCTCAACCCTGTAATATATTTAATGCTACTGGTCCTCTGTTCATCAAGTATTTGTCTACCAGTGAGAATGACTTTTCCTAGACTGGGATTTAAAGATCGATTTTCTCAATATTTATTTATTGAAAAGTCGGTCGTGACACTGGTGTACCGCAGAATGGAGGAAACGGCCTTGTGTTCGACCGGCCACGTTCGAAACGGGGTCCTGTTGATCGTGAGGGGTGTGGCGTACCGCAAAACGGAGGAAACAGACCTCCTACGTTCGAAACGGTGGTCCTGTTGATCGGGAGGGGTGTTTCGTACCGCAAAACGGAGGAAACGGACCTCCTACGGTCGAAACGGGGCTCCTGTTGATCTGGAGGGGTGTGGCGTACCGCAAAACGGAGGAAACGGACCTCCTATGGTCGAAATGGGGGTCCTGTTCATCGGGAGGGGTGTGGCGTACCACAAAACGGGACTCCACGGGATACTGTTCATCTCCACCGTCGACCTCCTCCAGCCTCCACCGGCTACTGTCGACCTCCTCCAGCCTCCACGGGCTCCTGTTCATCTAGCCTCCACCGCGCGCTACTCCACTGGCTACTGTTCATCCAGCCCTCCACCGTCTACTATTCATCCAGCCCTCCACCGTCTACTGTTCATCCAACTCTCCACGCCACGGGGTCCTATTCAACCACCCCTCCACCATCTACTGTTCATCCAGCCCTCCACACCATGGGGTCCTGTTCATCCAGAGGCAAGGCCACCGCTCACTGTTCATCCAAACCCTCCCCCCTGCAACACTCACTGTTCATCCAATCGATCGGCTTCAGATAGCAGCAGTAGCGAAGGAATCGCTCCATCGGGTTCAGTTAACAACCATCGATCGATCGCTCGGGTTCAGTAACGCGTAGCCTGCAGTGCAATAGCTCGGGTTCAGTTAGAGCCCAACGCCTCGCTCGGGTTCAGTTAGAGCCAACGCCTCGCACACACGTGCGTACGTGTACGAGAGAAACACGCATCGCTCGGCCCCCGACCTCCCACCGTAACCGGCAACTCCCCGAAATTTTCCTACCCCTCGCTTCTACCATGGTTTTTTCCGTCATGGACGGCCCAAAGAATGTCATGCAGCTGTGTCTCCGGCCCGCCTAGGACGAAAAGCCCATTTTTTTGTCATGATTTTTTGTCATAGAAGTAGGGGCCCACCACATCTATGATGATACCGGGTTCTGTCACAATTATCGTCATAGAAGTGTCATATGTATGAAGAAAAAAATTCGTTCAGCCCAAAATGTCACGGATGTGTCTTTTTTTGTAGTGACATGACGATGTCGAACATGGATACTATGACGAGGATGATGATGTTGATGACTTTGATCTTGATTATGCAATGAGACACTTTGGTCTTATGGCAAATCTTCGGGGATATATGGCAAGTGGAAAGGAATCTTGATAGTGGATGTACCGATCACATGACCGGAGATAAAGACATGTTTCGTGAGCTTGCTGAAAACGTGGTCCTCAAAAGTTTGTCATTTTCGGTGACAACTCGAAGGGTAAGGTGGTTGGCATCGGTAAGGTGGCCATATCACATGATAGCTCCATAAAAAATGTTATGCTCGTTGAATCTCTTGGATACAACTTACTTTCAGTATCTAGACTTGCTGATTTCGGCTTCAATGTCATATTTACTGAAGTAGATTGCCAAGTTTTTCGTAGAGAAAAATCATAAAATGGTCTTTACCGGCATTCGTAGAGGTCATATATACATTGTTGATTTCACTAAAAAGGCTCAACCTAGAACGTGCTTCATTGCTAAATCATCTAAAGGTTGGTTATGGCATAGACGATTAGGTCATGTGGGCATGCGAAACCTTGACAAGCTTATTAAAGGTAAGCATATCCTTGGCATTAACGATGTCATATTTGATAAGGATAGACTTTGCAGCGCTTGCCAAGCAGGTAAACAAGTTGGAGGAAGGCATCCCGTGAAGAACATCATGACCACAAGGAGGCCACTCGAGATACTTCATATGGATCTTTTTGGTCCCAACGCTTACAAAAGTCTCGGTGGAAATTCTTTTGGTCTAGTTATAGTTGATGATTTTCAAGATTTATGTGGGTGTTCTTTCTCAATGATAAATCACAAGTTCAAAAGATCTTTAAAAACTTCACAAGGAAAGCCCAAAACCAATTTGAAGTGAAGTTCAGGAAGGTTCGGAGCGACAACGGAACGGAGTTCAAGAATGCAAATGTGGACACCTTTCTTGATGAAGAAGGGATTTCACATGAGTTCTCGGCTACCTACGCACCTCAACAAAATGGAGTTGTTGAGAAGAATAACCGGACGCTTATCGAAATGGCGAGAACGATGCTTGATGATTACAAGACACCAAAGCACTTTTGGGCGGAAGCGGTTGAGACAGCTTGTCATGCAACAAATCGCTTGTATCTTCACAAGCTACTCGGCAAGACG
>NC_041381.1:660903429-660919477 GCF_002162155.2 Triticum dicoccoides
GAGATCCTCACCAGTAACAAACCCCGAGTTGGATACTTTCGAGTATTTGGCTCAAAGTGCTACATTCTTGATAAGCATCGTTGCTCTAAATTTACTCCTAAGTCTCATGAGGGATTCTTACTTGGTTATGGCTCAAACTCTCACACTTACCGTGTCTACAATAATTTCACCCGAAAGGTTGAAGAGACGGTAGATGTAAGTTTGATGAATCTAACGGCTCGCAAGTAGAGCAATTGCCAGTTGATGTAGGAGATAAAGATCCTTCGGAAGCAATCCAAGACTTGTCTATTGGCAAGGTTCGTCCAACGGAGGTGAAGGAGAGTACCTTGTCCATCCAAGTGGAATCTTCTACCTCACAATAAGGTGAACCAAGAGTTGATACGGACGCATCCACAAGTGGGACACACCAAGGAGAAGAAAACAAGGAAGTACACCAGGATGAAGAAGATGTTCCACAAAGATCCAAGCAAAGGCTTTCATGAGTTCAAGCAAGAGTTGCCAGAGATCATCCTATTGAACAAATTTACAATGATATCGAAACCGGGAGAATCACTCGCTCTAAAACTCGTTTAGCTAACTTTTGTGAACACTATTCATTCATTTCTTGCATTGAACCTATGAAGGTTGAACAAGCATTGGAAGATCCGGATTGGATAAACGCCATGCATGAAGAGCTACACAACTTTGAGAGAAACCAAGTTTGAACATTGGTTGAGAAGACCGACAACAACCACAACATCATCGGTACCAAATGGTTGTTTCACAACAAGAAAGATGAAGATGGACAAGTAGTTCACAACAAAGCACATCTTGTCGCCCAAGGATACACTCAAGGCGAAGGTATGGACTATGGTGAGACATATGCCCCCGTTTCTAGACTTGAGTCCATTCGCATCTTACTTGCATATGCTAATCACCATGATATCACCTTGTACCAAATGGACATTAAAAGTGCCTTTCTAAATGGTGAAATAGAGGAGGAAGTTTATGTTAAGCAACCTCCCGGCTTTATCAATCCTAAGAAACCTAATCATGTTTACAAACTTCACAAAGCTCTTTATGGTCTTAAACAAGCTCCTAGAGCTTGGTATAAATGCTTAACCAAGTTCCTTACTAAAAAAGGCTTTGAGATTGGAAAGATTGATTCTACTCTTTTAACTAAAAGGTTAATGGAGAATTATTTGTATGCCAAATTTATGTCAATGATATTATATTTGGATCAACTAACCCTCATTTTAGTCAAAAGTTTGGAAAGCTAATGTCGGAGAAGTTTGAGATGTCAATGATGAGTGAACTCAATTTTTTTTCTCGGTTTGCAAATCAAGCAAACTAAGGAAGGAACCTTTGTCCCTCAAACGAAGTACACCAAGGACTTATTCAAGAAGTTCAATATGCAAGAATGCAAAGGTATGTCTACGCCCATGCCCACTAGTGGACACCTTGATTTGACCAAAGATGGCGAACCGGTTGATCAAAAGGTTTATCGCTCTATGATCGGTTCATTGTTATACCTATGTGATTCACGTCCCGATATTATGCTAAGTGTGTGCATGTGTGCATGATATCAAGCTTCTCCTAAGGAATGTCATCTTAAGGCTGTGAAAAGGATAGTGAGATACTTAATTCATACACCAAATTTTGGCATTTGGTATCCAAAGAGGGCCTATTTCGATCTTGTTCGCTACTCCTTCTCGGACTATGCTAATGACAAGGTTGATAGAAAGTCCACTTCGGGTACCTATCAATTTCTTGGTAGATCCCTCGTGTCTTGCTCTTCCAAGAAACAGAACTCGGTATCCTTATCCACCGCCGAAGCAGAATACATTGCCGCTGGTTCATGTTGTGCCCAATTACTTTGGATGACCCAAACTCTTAAGGATTATGGGATATATGTGAAACATGTTCCATTACTTCGTGACAATGAAAGTGCTATCAAGATTGCTCACAATCCTGTGCAACATTCTCGAACTAAGCATATTGAAGTTCAACATCATTTCATTCGAGATCATGTTGCCAAAGGGGACATTGACCTTAAGCATGTTTGTACTGATAAACAATTAGCGGATATATTCACTAAACCACTTGATGAGAAAGTGTTTTGTAGGTTGAGAGATGAATTGAACATCATTGATGCTTGTCGGGGGTTGGGTGCGACATATACCAACGGATGGCTTATCATGGTGGGAGCGAGTAGAACGTCGCTGGTGCCTGGAAGCGGGATAAGGCGTAGACACGTACACCGGCGAACTTTACCCAGGTTGGGGGCTCTCTGTGGAGATAATTCCCCTACTCCTGCTCTGCGGGGGATCTGGATGATCACTAAGGCACTAGTGCTACAAGTTGCTCCTTGAGCTGTGTGTAGAGGTAGGAGAAGGCACGGCTAGCCCTTCCCTGCCTTAGGCAACTGGATAGTTCTATCAGAGTTGGAACCCTTTGCATGGGTGCCCTGGGGGGTTTATATAGGCCTACCCCCAGGGGTACAATGATAATCTGTACGGGTGCTGGGCCCGACTATCAGCGTCTCCGGCCTCCGGCTTCTCCGCTGACCGTTGGGGCCCGCCGCCTACGGGCCCTGTCGACTGGTGGGCAGCTGCTCACTGTAGCCGTGCCGTTGGTAACGAGGGCTTGGTCATCTTCAGCATGGCTACAGTACCGCCGCCTGGTGGGAGATCACTGTAGCCACACCTGGTCTCATCAGCTAAATGGCATGCTTGCCTCGGGGCTAAGGATGGCCGCCTGCTGGAGGCTGGCCCTGCCCGAGTCCGGCTGATTGGGATTGCGCCGTCTTCTATGGAGTCTCTGCCTGATAGGGCCCACCGCCGGCAGGCCAAACCGACAGGCCGTCGTGGGGAACAGGACTCCGCCTGCTCGGAGTGACATCAGGGGAGTCATGGCACAGTGCCCCGTCATGCGGAGATCTCTGGCTGTACGAAGTACTGTAGACACACCTCTCGGGCATCGGGGGCGATGTGCTTCATTGCAGCCATGCCCTAACTTGTACCCTCGAAGGGGGTTCGGCTGTACCGACGCCACGAGGCGGCCGCCTGCTTGATGCCGCCCTCTCCAGAGGCCGATGGGCAGGAGCCAGCCAACCGCAGCGTTGTTTGCTGGGGTCGGCCGCCCTCTGGTAGTCGGCCGTAAGGCCAGCCGGCCCCCAGAGGGTGGAGCTTCTGCTTAGGGCCCAGCTAGGCGGAGCTGGCCCAAAGTCTTGATAAGTCCTGGTACCTGCGTGAGGCTACCCATGGCCCATTACTCCGACAGTAGTCCCCGAAGCCGGCTAGACGTGGCAGTCGAGGGGCCGTGAAGACTCAGCGGCTTTCCCCCCTCTCCGAGTTCCAGAAAGTGCTACGATCCGCCTTGTGGCGCACCGATATCTTGGTCTGACCTGTGGAGTGCCGTCCTTTTGAAGCCGGCCTCCACAAGGTGGGGTCGTCGACCAATTTCAAACTTCTCGGCGGAAGGTAGGTGGCGTGCCTGTTAAGCTTCCTCCGGCGCCAGCCCGGCCAGCCTGCCATCCCACGCTCCTGATGGGACGTGACAGTGGGCCGGGCCCGCCATTACCGGGCCTCGGCCCGCGGTTGATCCACTGTGCCGAGGCGGGCGGTTGCGGTTCCCGTGGTTATTCACTGTGCAGTAAGTATGCGTGGAGATCGTGGGGACATGTGGGCGTGGGCGCAGTTAATCCCATGTCCCACGCCCTGTCCCCTCGGCTTCATAGCCCAAGGGCTATAAGTAGGGAGAGGGAGGGCTGTGGCGAGGCTCGCGCGCCCCCTCCCACTTCTTCTTCTTCCTCCCGCACTCTCCATCGTAGCTGCCTCTTCACCGTGGTGGTGGTGCTGCTGCCGCCGTTGCACTCTAGCCCCTCCCTCAGCTCTGCCCGCTGCCATGGCGCGTGAGAAAGGCGGCGACTGGGATGGCTCGACGGTCATCGAGGACCATATCACTTTCCTCCGCGACACGCGCCAGATGCCCAGCGCGTCATTCGTCAAGGCGCGGGTGCCACCGGAGACGGAGATCTCGCCGGCGCCGCAGGGGGACGAGCGGGTTGTCTTCCGCTAGCACTTCCTCCGCGGCTTCGGCCTCCCGGCGAGCGGCTTCTTCTGCTCATTCCTCGACTTCAACCACCTCCAACCTCACCATATGACGCCCAATGCCGTGACCCTGCTCTCCACCTTGGTCACGGCATGCGAGGGCTACATCAGCATCCTCCCCACAATCGAGCTGTGGGGAGCGTTCTTCTACGGGAAGCTCGGCACCTCCGCCAAGGACACGCCGGCCGAGTGCGGGGGCTACGTCACCGTGCACCGGCCGGCGAAACAGAACGCCTTCCCCACCATCAAGCTGGCCCAGTCGGTGAAGATGTGGCAGCAATCCTACTTCTACGTCGAGAACGTAGATCCTGCTGCCGACTTCCTCAACCTGCCGCCCTACGAGGCCGGCCCCCCCACCGGGCTCCAGCCAAACTGGGGGTACAAGCCGAAGCCGGTGTCGGCAGACGCGGCGGCCTCCATCGGCTGACTCCGGGTGCTCCAAGAGTCGGAGGGCCTCGTGGCCTCCGACCTCCTCGATGCCTTCGTCGAGCGCCGAGTCCTCCCACTCCAGAGCCGCCCCATCCGATCTTTTGGATGGGAGGGCACCGCGATCCATGCCGGCTGTGCATGAAAGGGATTCCGCCTGCCGAGGTCGCACGGATGGTGAACGAGATCTCTGACCTCAAGGTGCCTGAGGAGGACTGGCGGTACGGGAAGCGGCCGTACTCCCGGCACAATCCGCCGCCTGCCGTAAGTCCCTTGATTTCTTCCTTTAGATTTGTCTTTTGTTCTTGCTTTCCTTGTGATTCGTCTCCTTATTCGGACGCAGATTTACATGTCTGCGGCGGCAGCCGCCATCGTGGGGCCGGGTGGTAACTACCACCCGGACAGGGCGGTGAGCAACAAGGACGGCCCTGACCTGGGGGAGGCCGCCCTGGCGGATGACGCAACAGGCGGCGGTGGCGGCGGTGTAGGCGACACCGAGGAAGGTTGCGGCGTGGGGACCTGACCCGACGACGACGAGGACGAGGACGAGCCGCGGCCCACTCAGAGCACGGCCAACATCGGCGCCAGCCCCTCCACCGGGCCGCCCGCCCGCGGTGGCAAGCGAATGCGGAAGCAAGGTCCGCCTTGTTCGGCAGCGCGCCGAAAAAACCCAAGAACCAGGCCGCAGCGACCAGGCGGCAAGAGACCGCCGCCAAGGCGGTCAGGTATCAGAGGCAGCCGAGGGTACCCGTTATGGTGTCGGCGTAAGTGTCTTTCTCCTGACTTTTACTCCTTCCGTCGATCCGGCCTGTCAGTAAATTCCTTGTTGTATCTTCATATCTCAGGGCCCCTCTCACCCTCAATAAGTCGGGTGCCGCCTCAGTCATCAGGTCGGTGACAACCACTTCCACCGGTCGGCGGATTGATCCGGCCGCCGACCTGCGGGAGGCGACGGAGCGGAACGCGCGGGAGGCGCGTGATGAAGAGGCCGACCGTGTGGCGAAGGCGGAGGCGGACAGGGCCGCATCCTTCGTGGCGAGGAGGTTGGCGCAGGCGTAGGCCGAAGCAGTGGAGAGGGAGTGACTCGTGGAGGCCGCGCGTCGCCAGGAGCCGCTGCTTGTGATGCCACTGAACACCGCGCCACCTCCACCGGAGTTCGAAGCTACGAGCGGGGGAGTCAGCGGGGAGCATCCGGTCATGGAGAGGGAGGGCGGCGACATGGCCATGCCTGACGTCTTCGTGCCGCCGCCGCCGCCGGCTAGCGAAGCGCGGGTCGAGTAGTCGACCGAGCTGCCAGTGCCGCCGGCTGAGAACGTGGTGGTGACGGACCTAACTCCTCAGGTCCGCACACCCGTGCGTCGTCGTCTCGAGAAGGCGGCCTCAGCACCGTTGTAACAACCCAAAAATTTAACCAGGTTTTAGTTATTAAAATTTTGCCAAGAGTTTAAATTTTTTGCATACAAGTATATCCCTGTTGATTTCAAAACTTTTATTTTAATATGAAGAAATTTTTCCCAAGTGGATCCTTCCAAATATTGGACTTATTTTCCCTCTCATTTAAAAAAACATCTTTCAAACAGGAGATTTATTTATTAAATTATTTCACTCTGAGATTTATTCCTTAAAATGACTTTCTTTAAGTTTTGGAGCTCTTTTTGAACTACAACCATTTGATATATTTAACTAAAAATTTCACCAAAGTTTGGAGATATCATATGATGTCTCTAAATAACTTTTGTGCAATAATATATTTCATTCATTGGATATTTGGAGTTCTACACCAAGTTTTCAAATCTGGTCCAGTGGGCAATTTTACACTACAACCTATTTAAATATTTCTTTAAAACTTCTACCAAAATTTGGGGAGGTCAGTAGGAGCATATTATTCCACTTTGTGCAAAAACCTAGTGCTGTTCTTTGAAAATTTGGAGTGAATCAACCTCTTTTTCATTCTGGTCCAGCCTTGTGATTTCTACTGCAACCCTATTTAATTTTGCTCCAAAGATCTTGTGTTTTCTCCTACTTGTAGACATCCCTACCAAACCCCTAAATCCAGGAGCATGCACCCATTGGATTAATTTTGGTTCATGAAATAATGTCATTTATTTCCTGTCCAGAATTGTAGTTTTGCAAATCTTGCACTAACAAGTTTGTGCTTTTCACAAACTAACCTCACCACTCTCTCTTGCATCCAAAGAGACTAGGATCTGGAGTTTTTGACCACTCCAAGACTTGCCTAAGTGCCCTTGGCATTTTGTCAAACACCTTATGGGCATGATCTGTTTTGGCATGAATTTTTGGTTTGCACTGTGAACCTGATCCCCTGACCAAACCAGCTTGTCCGTTGATCTCCTTGCAAGCCATAGCCTAGACCTGCTAACTCCCAGCTCCAACCAAGCGCTCTGGAGTGCCATGGCATTTCGCCGAGCATCTGGTGTGCGTGCGCTGGGCGCGCCCAGAGCGCGCAAATTGCAGCCGCGCACACGAGCCGCCGCGTGGCGCCCCTGTCTTGGCCCACACTGCAGAACCTCGCCACGCACTCCCCGCCTCGCCACAACACGACAGCCCGCCCTGGCGCCCTACAGCGCCACCGCCAGAGCACTTTTGGCGGCACGCCGGCGTCGGCAGTGCGCCTCTGCGACGGGCAGCGCCGCCAAAGCCTCTCCCACTCGCCACCTGGCCCCTGGAGCAGTGCGAGCTCATCCGCAAGCGTGTCTGCTAGCCCTCGTCACTGCCACGTCGCCCTAGCTACAGAGAGGCGGTTCGCCGGAGAGCTTATCCACGGCCGCTGCGGAACCGCCTTGCCTCGCCTATTTAAGGAGCCCCGAGCTCGTCTCCGCACGAAGGTAGCCTCAAGCGGTCTCCAGGAAGCCCCCCAGTGGCAGCCAATCGACCAGGGAAGGCCTTCTTCCCCGAGTCCGGCCGGTTCGGCCGCCGCCAAGTTCCGGCCGATTATGTCGCCACCAGGGCCTCTCCCTCCCATTTCTCTTCACCAAGAACACCTCCTTCCTTCCAGGAGCCCAACCCCCTACTCGATTTTGATCGGGAGCCATCGCCGCCACAAAACCACTCTGCCACCGAAGCTCGCCGCCGGCAACTCCCTCCGTCCCCACCGGCCTGGCGACCACCGGGAGGACCGCCCTGGAGTGGCAGATCCATCCCCGCCCTCGGGGCCCCGCAAGGAGCCGCCAGTCGCCGGTGACGATCGCCGGAGCTCCGCCTCCGCTCGGGACAGAGAAAGAAGGGGGAAAAAGAAATTGGCAAACCTGACTAGTGGGCCCCCGGGACCCACTGTCAGTGTCTCACCGCGCCGTCCACGTGTTTAAGTGAAGGCGTAATCCACCCCAGTACATTTCTCCCGCTTCGAAAGCGTATTCCATTCTGAAACGTTTTTCTTTTTCTGTTTTATTTAAAATCAGATTTACCAAAACTTTGACTGGTTATAATTTTTGAAATACAACTCCAAATGAAATGATTCTTTTTCCCACCTCTCTCAAATTTCACCTAGTTTATTTTAAGATTTATTTGAAAAAATTTCAGAACAACTTTTGGTGCTGTTTTTATTTTGTGTGTTAATTCTTTTATATTGCTAAAATAGGATTTTTGAAGAGAGGAGAAATGTTTCAAGTTTTGGAGTGCACCCTGCCTTTCCACACATTGAAGGCAAGCATTCTGAACCCCGGCATAATATTTTTGTGTGTTCGATGACACGTTCATAACATCACCTCACTTTGGAGAAACTTGTTATTTCATGTGATATGATCATATGCATGGGTGCATGTTATTGATTTCCATGCTGTTGGAAATGGACACACTTGTGATGATAATCACCCTCATGTGCCTTGCATGCATACCGGCAGGAACCCGAGAAAACCTCTGCCTTGGGTAGGCATGAGTTTGTCGCCGGTCTCCGTCGGGACGGCTATGTCTGGTATGGCATGGCAAGGTGATATGAGTGGTGACTCTGTTGGTTGAAATATATTCGTCATGCTAATCATGCCGGGAATACTTAAACCTCCTGAGTCGACCGTAGATCGAGTCTTGTGCCAGTAACCCCCATACTTGTTTCGTACTACCACTCGTCTCTACAGCAAGTAGAGTACGGTTCAGTAAGTTGTCAACCTCTTTCTAGCACACACCGTACAGAGAGGCCATGGTGGAAGATACCGGTTGTAGCTGGTGGGCAGGCCACCTGGTCCGGGGGCATGGGTGTTTCCGGTTGGGACCGAGAGGGGAGGCCACCCCTTAGAGCGCGCGATATAAATTTGATCCCATGCTACGCGAGGTTGTAGCCTCCCCACTTAGAGTTTGCTTAACAGGTGTCGTGGGTGATTCCAGACACGTGTGAGATAAGCTGGTGTGTGCAAGTTAGGTGTGTTTTCAACAAAAAGACCGTAGAAAGAATTAGTCCCGATGGACTAAAGAAATCCATTACTCGTGGGTAAAGAGTACACCCTCTGCAGAGATTAAACCTATTCGAATAGCCGTGTCCATGGTTAAGGATTACAGTCTGGGATGGGTCAAGTGTCGGTCTTAGTGTCGGTCTTCGGAGGTGAAACTGTTAACCAGAAATGGAATTACTACTTGTGACTTGTGATAACTATGATTATTATTATTGTTGACTAACCCGTGATATTATTGTTATTATCGAGTATCTCTGGGATGGTTCTACCTCCAGGATATTCACTATGATTGTTTATTTTAAAGCCCTTTATGTGGTGTCGCTCAGACGCCCGACTGTGGCATTTCTTTTAAAGCCCGTTATGTGGTGTCGTTCAGACGCCCGACTGTGGCATTTCTTTTAAAGCCCTTTATGTGGTGTCGCTCAGACGCCCGACTGTGGCATTTCTTTTAAAGCCCTTTATGTGGTGTCGCTCAGACGCCCGACTGTGGCATTTCTTTTAAAGCCCTTTATGTGGTGTCGCTCAGACGCCCGACGGTGGCATTTCTTTTAAAGCCCTTTATGTGGTGTCGCTCAGACGCCCGACTGTGGCATTTCTTTTAAAGCCCTTTATGTGGTGTCGCTCAGACGCCCGACTGTGGCATTTCTTTGAAAGCCCTTTATGTGGTGTCGCTAAGACGCCCGACTGTGGCATTGCTTGTTATTTGTTTCATAAATTTTAATACTACCATGTTATTGCATTTTTATAAATAACTTGCTTGCACGCATCAGAGTTTCATTTATCTTTTGTGACTGACGTCATGAGCATAAAATATTTTCAGCACATCATTGTTATATTATACCTGTGTTCATAATGTTTGCGAGTACATTTAAAGTACTCACTGGCTTGTCGCTGGCTATTGTCTTGGCCAGATTTTCTTGCACGGAGAGGAGCGACGCGATGCCAGCCCCGGAACCCACACAATGGAGATAGCAGCCTCGCGAAGATAGGAGTTAACCTGGTCAGCTGTTCCTGTGGGAATTGGAGTCCCATAGACACTGATGATCCACAAACCGCTTCTACCATCAACCACTAGAAACCATTTGTTGTACTCACAGGCCAGAACGGTCTTCTACTGCATATTTTGTATTTTGCTTGGAGTTTCTGTATCAAGTTGGAGGCTCATCAGCTAACAGTAATCCTGGGGCTGATGAGCACGACGGTCTTTTTTGGAAATTTATTACCCAGAAAACCGGTCGTGACAGACTTGGTATCAGAGCCAGGCTGACCATTGGCTAATCCTATCTTAGCTAGGTCGAAAAATTAAGGCAAACCAAACCATAACCAAACCCTAGCCAAGCTTCTCGTGCAAGATAGCCACACAGTGACCCAACACCTTTTGGCAGTCGGTGCCCAACCTATCAACCTAGCCTGTCGATCGCACACCAGTGACCAGCACCCAAGGCGTCTCATTCGCCAGCGTGCGGAAGAAGACTCCGTCCCCTTTTTCCTATAAAAAGGGTACGCTAGTCTCAACCCAGCACAGCACAGCTGCTACCCCAAACCGAGCCACAATGCCTGGACCCATAGTGCACAATGAGACCACAGCAACCAACCTTGGAGGTTTTGTGACCATCCTCGCAAACCTCACCCGTCGTGCCTATGCGTTAGAGGAGCCACCAGAATATGTTGTGTACCAAGGACCCATGAGCGGTGAAGAACGTCAATTCTGGGCCACTGTACACATCTACGGTAGGGGTCTAGCACCCGAGCGCCCCTACAGGTTCATCGGAAGAACAACTTCCTTTGAGCCACAAGCCATACAACTAGCGGCTCGAGAGGCTATAGTTCATCTTAGGCACTTGTCGCCCAGAGTTAACTGTCGCGCGTTCCACTACTACCCCAGACGTGAAGGGTATGGTAGACCACCCCAAGTTGCCAACGGAGATCACGAGACAGATCCTGCATTGTTGCACCTGGTGCGCTATGTAAGTGCACTAGAGGAACTATGCGATCAAATCACTATTGATTTAATTGCAGCTCGTGGAGAGCTGGTTCGTCGAGCCCCGGCGAGAGAAGAAAACGAGCCCAACGCGGATAACCAAGTTGTGTTGTTTGGACAACCGATCGAGACCCTGAGATCAGCTCCAGCCACCAACCGAGATGCTTTGATGACCCCAGAAGTGCTTCGTCGCCTTTGGGAGCACACTCCAACGGGGTTGTGGCCAACAATCCCCGCGATGGTCATCATCGCTACCCCGACCCTGTCGTTTCTCCGCCATGTCCGACTAATCCCGGCAGTGAGACACGTGGAGAAGCCTCGACATCCACCAGGCACGCCCGTTTAGACTTTAACGAGGTAGACTAAGCCGTACGAGTAGTGCCGAGTCTCAGTGTATCCTCACTTTGTAATCATGCGACCGTGTATATTAACGCAGCCTGTCGTTGTGCCTCTGTTTTAATGGTAGCCTTGCGTATTTTCTTTGTCAGCGCATAGTTGCACATTTTCCGGGCACAACTACCAAAACCAACCCGACGACAACCACACTAACACGTCTCTTTATGAGATATGTGTATCTCTGACACTGACCCGACCTTTGGAGCTAAGCTGGCAAATTTATTACCTTTCACCATGGTAAAATGATCCGGCTCCATTGCTATATAAAGGCCACCTTGTGACCTTACCCAGCAACCCTCACTTTGTGCACCACACTCACAACTTTTTCCTGTCATGCCGAGCCCCAGCATTCATCTGAGAACCCCAGATGCAACCCCAGGTAGCTTTGTCAAAATATTGTGGGATTTTACCCGCAGTACCATGGGTTCTACCCAGCCACCTCAGTACGAGCTGTTCAAATCAAGGATCACCCCTTCCACCTCGGAATATTGGGCAGCAGTGCACATCCCTCCCGTACACTCCAATCAGGATCCAACGGAAGTTTCCTTTGTGGGGAAATCTATGCCAACCCCACACTTGGCCATAGAAGCTGCTGCGAAAAAAGCGATTGCTCACCTTCGATCCGCTGTACCCTATGCCCGCGAACGAGGATATTATTACTTTCCGAGCCGTGCAGCACCCGGAGAAGTAACGTCTTTTCCCGGTGGGCGTATTGAGAGAGACCCAGTTCTGGCCAACCTTATCCAGTACATCATCGCTCAAGAGCATTCGAACCAACGAGTGATGGATTATCTCCAGAATCTCACTGATCTGAATCCTCAGATTGCCATCGGCAGACCACTGAGGCCCGACCCGGAGAGACGCATACATCGACCGGTCAATCCACTTCCTCCGATAGAAGAGGAGTGTATCCCTTTACCAGAGACATTTTATCAGGACCCCACCCAGTTACCGTTTTCATTTTAGACGTCACTACTGTATTTGTTTTTGCAGCATTTATATTTGCGTGTATCTTATGCATGGTACCCCAAATTTGTGCGACGAGTTGAGTATTTAGTTTCTACTAGTATGAGTAATTTTTCTTCGTGATTAACTTGTGTAACCGCGAAAGATCCTAGTATGAGTTTTCTTTTTACTGTATTGCTGCATCATTTATCCCCTCACTACGTGGATTATTATTATTTTTATTCACGCAGCACCACGGCAGCAGTCTCACAACCGCTCGAACGCATATGGAACTTTTGTTTTTCACAACGACTCTTAGCAAATCTCGAGGACGAGATTTTTCTTAAGGGGGGTAGTATTGTAACACCCCAAAAATTTAACCAGGTTTTAGTTATTAAAATTTTGCCAAGAGTTTAAAAATTTTGCATGCAAGTATATCCCTGTTGATTTCAAAACTTTTATTTTAATATTAAGAAACTTTTCCCAAGTGGATCCTTCCAAAATATATTGGACTTACTTTCCCTCTCATTTAAAAAAACATCTTTCAAACAGGAGATTTATTTATTAAATTATTTCACTCTGAGCTTTATTCCTTAAAATGACTTTCTTTAAGTTTTGAAGCTCTTTTTGAACTACAACCATTTGATATATTTAACTAAAAATTTCACCAAAGTTTGGAGATATCATGTGATGTCTCTAAATCACTTTTGTGCAATAATATATTTCATTCATTGGATATTTTGAGTTCTACACCAAGTTTTCAAATCTGGTCCAGTGGGCAATTTTACACTACAACCTATTTAAATATTTCTTTAAAACTTCTACCAAAATTTGGGGAGGTCAGTAGGAGCATATTATTCCACTTTGTGCAAAAACCTAGTGCTGTTCTTTGAAAATTTTGAGTGAATCAACCACTTTTTCATTCTGGTCCAGCCTTGTGATTTCTACTGCAACCCTATTTAATTTTGCTCCAAAGATCTTGTGTTTTCTCCTACTTGTAGATATCCCTACCAAACCCCTAAATCCAGGAGCATGCACCCATTGGATTAATTTTGGTTCATGAAATAATGTCATTTATTTCCTGTCCAGAATTGTAGTTTTGCAAAACATGCACTAACAAGTTTGTGCTTTTCACAAACTAACCTCACCACTCTCTCTTGCATCCAAAGAGACTAGGATCTGGAGTTTTTGACCACTCCAAGACTTGCCTAAGTGCCCTTGGCATTTTGTCAAACACCTTATGGGCATGATCTGTTTTGGCATGAATTTTTGGTTTGCACTGTGAACCTGATCCCCTGACCAAACCAGCTTGTCCATTGATCTCCTTGCAACCCATAGCCTAGACCTGCTAACTCCCAGCTCCAACCAAGCGCTCTGGAGTGCCATGGCATTTCGCCGAGCATCTGGTGTGCGTGCGCTGGGCGCGCCCAGAGCGCGCAAATTGCAGCCGTGCACACGAGCCGCCGCGTCGCGCCCCTGTCTTGGCCCACACTGCAGAACCTCGCCACGCACTCCCCGCCTCGCCACAACACGACAGCCCGCCCTGGCGCCCTACAGCGCCACCGCCAGAGCACTTTTGGCGGCACGCCGGCGTCGGCAGTGCGCCTCTGCCACGGGCAGCGCCGCCCAAGCCTCTCCCGCTCGCCACCTGGCCCCTGGAGCAGTGCGGGCTCATCCGCAAGCGTGTCTGCTAGCCCTCGTCGCTGCCACGTCGCCCTAGCTACAGAGAGGCAGTTCGCCGAAGAGCTTATCCACGGCCGTCGCAGAACCGCCTTGCCTCGCCTATTTAAGGAGCCCCGAGCTCGTCTCCGCACGAAGGTAGCCTCTAGCGGTCTCCAGGAAGCCCCCAGTGGAAGCCAATCGACTAGGGAAGGCCTTCTTCCCCGAGTCCGGCCGGTTCGGCCGCCGCCAAGTTCCGGCCGATTCTGTCGCCAAGTTGATCGGGAGCCATCGCCGCCACAAAACCACTCTGCCACCGAAGCCTCCTCCGCCGCGAAGCTCACCGCGGGCAACTCCCTCCGTCCCCACTGGCCTGGCGACCACCGGGAGGACCGCCCTGGAGTGGCAGATCCATCCCCGCCCTCGGGGCCCTGCGAGGAGCAGCCAGTCGCCGGCGACGATCGCCGGAGCTCCGCCTCCGCTCGGGACAGAGAAAGAAGGGGGAAAAAGAAATAGGCAAACCTGACTAGTGGGCCCCCGGGACCCACTGTCAGTGTCTCACCGCGCCGTCCACGTGTTTAAGTGAAGGCGTCATCCACCCCAGTACGTTTCTCCCGCTTCGAAAGCGTATTCCATTCTGAAACGTTTTTCTTTTTCTATTTTATTTAAAATCAGATTTGACCCAAACTTTGACTGGTTATACCTTTTTAAATACAACTCCAAATGAAATGATTCTTTTTCCTACCTCTCTCAAATTTCACCTAGTTTATTTTAAGATTTATTTGAAAAAATTTCAGAACAACTTTTGGTGCTGTTTTTATTTTGTGTGTTAATTCTTTTATATTGCTAAAATAGGATTTTTGAAGAGAGGAGAAATGTTTCAAGTTTTGGAGTGCACCCTGCCTTTCCACACATTGAAGGCAAGCATTCTGAACCCCGGCATAATATTTTTGTGTGTTCGATGACACGTTCATAATATCACCTCACTTTGGAGAAACTTGTTATTTCATGTGATATGATCATATGCATGGGTGCATGTTATTGATTTCCATGCTGTTGGAAATGGACACACTTGTGATGATAATCACCCTCATGTGCCTTGCATGCATACCGGCAGGAACCCAGGAAAACCTCTGCCTTGGGTAGGCATGAGTTTGTCGCCGGTCATTGTCGGGACGGTTATGTCTGGTATGGCATGGCAAGGTGATATGAGTGGTGACTCTGTTGGTTGAAATATATTCGTCATGCTAATCATGCCGGGAATACTTAAACCTCCTGAGTCGACCGTAGATCGAGTCTTGTGCCAGTAACCCCCATACTTGTTTTGTACTACCACTCGTCTCTACAGCAAGTAGAGTACGGTTCAGTAAGTTGTCAACCTCTTTCTAGCACACACCGTACAGAGAGGCCATGGTGGAAGATACCGGTTGTAGCTGGTAGGCAGGCCACCTGGTCCGGGGGCATGGGTGTTTCCGGTTGGGACCGAGAGGGGAGGCCACCCCTTAGAGCGCGCGATATAAATTTGATCCCATGCTACGCGAGGTTGTAGCCTCCCCACTTAGAGTTTGCTTAACAGGTGTCGTGGGTGATTCCAGACACGTGTGAGATAAGCTGGTGTGTGCAAGTTAGGTGTGTTTTCAACAAAAAGACCGTAGACGGAATTAGTCCCGATGGACTAAAGAAATCCATTACTCGTGGGTAAAGAGTACACCCTCTGCAGAGATTAAACCTATTCGAATAGCCGTGTCCATGGTTAAGGATTACAGTCTGGGATGGGTCAAGTGTCGGTCTTAGTGTCGGTCTTCGGAGGTGAAACTGTTAACCAGAAATGGAATTACTTCTTGTGACTTGTGATAACTATGATTATTATTATTGTTGACTAACCCGTGATATTATTGTTATTATCGAGTATCTCTGGGATGGTTCTACCTCCGGGATATTCACTATGATTGTTTATTTTAAAGCCCTTTATGTGGTGTCGCTCAGACGCCCGACTGTGGCATTTCTTTTAAAGCCCTTTATGTGGTGTCGTTCAGACGCCCGACTGTGGCATTTCTTTTAAAGCCCTTTATGTGGTGTCGCTCAGACGCCCGACTGTGGCATTTCTTTTAAAGCCCATTATGTGGTGTCGCTCAGACGCCCGACTG
>NC_041381.1:660919702-660937601 GCF_002162155.2 Triticum dicoccoides
TTTTGAGCCCTTTATGTGGTGTCGCCCAGACGCCCGACTGTGGCATTTCTTTTAAAGCCCTTTATGTGGTGTCGCTCAGACACCCGACTGTGGCATTTCTTTTAAAGCCCTTTATGTGGTGTCGCTCAGACGCCCGACTGTGGCATTTCTTTTAAAGCCCTTTATGTGGTGTCGCTAAGACGCCCGACTGTGGCATTGCTTGTTATTTGTTTATTAAATTTTAATACTACCATGTTATTGCATTTTTATAAATAACTTGCTTTTATGCATTAGAGTTTCATTTATCTTTTGTGACTGACGTCATGAGCATAAAATATTTTCAGCACATCATTGTTATATTATACCTGTGTTCATAATGTTTGCGAGTACATTCAAAGTACTCACTGGCTTGTCCCTGGCTATTGTCTTGGCCAGATTTTCTTGCACGGAGAGGAGCGACGCGATGCCAGCCCCAGAACCCACACAGTGGAGATAGCAGCCTCGCGAAGATAGGAGTTAACCTGGTCAGCTGTTCCTGTGGGAATTGGAGTCCCATAGACACTGATGATCCACAAACCGCTTCCGCCATCAACCACTAGAAACCATTTGTTGTACTCACAGGCCAGAACGGTCTTGTACTGCATATTTTGTATTTTTCTTGGAGTTTCTGTATCAAGTTGGAGCCTCATCAGCTAAGAGTAATCCTGGGGCTGATGAGCACGACGGTCTTTTCTGGAAATTTATTACCCGGAAAACTGGTCGTGACAACCGTGACTGCTGGAGACCGGAGCCGCGAGCTCGTCGATCCCCGACACCGAAGCGTCCAGCGCCGTGCCGTCCGGATGGGTGCGTGGAGGCGGGACGGGCGACCTGAACCAGGCGTCTCACGACGTCCAGGCCAAGCTCCGGGCTGAAGCCGAAGCCCTCAGGCGCTGCAACAAGGCGTTCCTGGACTCGCGAGCTGCTATCCGTGTAAGCCTCCTACTTATTTTTCCTTTGATCTTCTTTCAATCCTTGGTGGGGGCATGCCAGCGCACCCACTGGGTGTAGTCCCCGAGTTTTGGGCCGGCTGCTGAGCAGGCAGTCCGGAACTTCATCTTGTTGGAGCTGAGTGTTGATCTTGTCTGGCATCCCCCCTTCCACAGGACTACCACAACCTCCGTGCGGTCTCCTACAACTCCAGGGTTCAGGAGCTGGAGACACAGACCGTCCATCTGTCCGAGAGCCGGAGTGAGTTTTTTGCTCCTTTATTCTGCGGGGGCGCACCAACACACCCGCGGGGTGTAGTCCCCGAGGTTCCGGCCGACTGCTGAGCAGTCGGGCCGAATCTCCCTGGTTAGCTGCATGTGTTTTGTTATTTGACTGATGCTCTTCCTTCTCTTTCCTTTCTTAAGAGGCCAATGCCGCCTTGCAGTAGCAGCTAGGCGAAGCCAACACCGCCCTGCGTGGCAAGGAGGCGGAGTGCAGCAAGCTGGCCGAAGAGAGGGACCGGCTGGTCGCTCAGCTTGCTGAACAAGCGGAGGCCCTCAAGGCAGCCCAGTCGGAGGTGAAGACGAAGGAAGCAGACCTCCTCGCCGAGTTTGAAGTCGAGCGTTCCGCCTGGGCCGACAGGGAAGCCCAGATGACGGCCTGCTTCAGAAGCATTGAAGACTTGGTCGACGGTCAGCTTTATTCTCTTGGTTTTTGTTTCGAACTGTCGGCCCTCATCTAGGCCGATCTCTTGCTTATAACCTTGGCCTTTCTCTTCTTTTGTCCAAAACAGACTTCTTCCATGTCCACTCTGTTGCCGCGATCCAGATGATCGAGGCTCGGCGCGAAGAGCGGAGGGCGGACGGCGTGCAGATCTGTCACGCCCAATATGCGACCCTATCCAAGAGGAACTCGAAGGTCCCACCAAGGATAGACCCGCATATTGAAATGCTTTTGCAAGGTGGATATCATTACATCAACAAGAAATAATAGATGGGGATACATACAAAAGGCATACAATGCCACATGAATACAACATCGTCTTACATAAGAGCAACATCCGACTATGAATAAAACACAAACAGAAACTCAAACGACATCCACCCTGCTAGCCCTGGCTGCCGACCTGGAACCTATCCCCTGATCGAAGAAGAAGCAGAAGAAGAACTCCAACACAAGCAAACATCGCTCTCGCGTCATGATCTTCGCAAAACCTCCACCTGCAACTGTTGTTGTAGTAACCTGTGAGCCACGAGGACTCAGCAATCCCATTACCATGGGTATCAAGACTAGCAAAGCTTAATGGGAAAGGAAGGGGTAAAGTGGCGAGGTTGCAGCAGCGACTAAGCATATATGGTGGCTAGCCTACGCAAATAAGAGCGAGAAGAGAAGCAAAGGAACGATCGTGAAGCTAGCAATGATCAAGAAGTGATCCTGAACTCCTACTTACGTCAAACATAACCCAAAACCGTGTTTACTTCCCGGACTCCGTCGAAAAGAGACCATCATGGCTACACACGAGGTTGATGTGTTTTAATTCGGATCTGGTGTCAAGTTATCTACAACCGGACATTAACAAATTCCTATCTGCCACATAACCGCGGGCACGTCTTTCGAAAGTTTATACCCTGTAGGGGTGTCCCAACTTAGCCCATGATAAGATCTCGCGATCAACGAAGGATATTCCTTTTCCCAGGAAGACCCGATCAGTCTCGGAATCCCGGTTACAAGACATTTCGACAATGGTAAAACAAGACCAGCAAGGCCGCCCGATGCGCCGACATCCCGATAGGAGCTGCACATATCTCGTTCTCAGGGCAACACCGGATGAACACTACGTACAACTAAAACCAGACCTCAAGTTTCCCAGAGGTGGCGCTGCAAGTGGCTCTGGTTCGGACCAGCACTTAGAGAAGCACTGGCCTGGGGAGGGCTAAAATAAAGATGACCCTTGGGTTAATTACTCCCAAGGGAAAAGTAGGTGGTGGTGAGGCAAATGGTAAAACCAAGGTTGGGCCTTGCTGGAGGAGTTTTATTCAAAGCGAACTGTCAAGGGGGTCCCATAAATCACCCAACCGTGTTAGGGACACAAAATCCGGGAACATAATACCGATATGACGGAAACTAGTGCAGCAAGAGTGGAACAAAACACCAGGCATAAGGCCAAGTCTTCCACCCTTTACCAAGTATATAGATGCATTAATTAATAAGAGATATTGTGATATCCCAACATAATCCTGTCCACCATTGAGCAATCTTCAACTTCACCTACAACTAACAACGCTATAAGAGGGGCTGAGCAAAAGCGGTAACATAGCCAGGCAATGGTTTGCTAGGAAGGGTGAAAAAGGTTAGAGGCTGACATGGCAAATTGGGAGGCTTGAAGAGAAAAAGATAGGTAGCGCACCAAAGCGATAGAACGAAGCAAGTAGCATAGCAATGATAGTAATGAGATCCAAGGTGATGGTCATCTTGCCTGAAATCCCGCAAGGAAGAAGAACGAGTTCATGAAGAAGATGAAGCCACGAAGATGAACCAAGCGTAGACGAACGAATCCTCACGATCGCAACGAAACGAGAACTATCGAGAAGAAGCACACAACATGGTAAACACACCACACATATACATGACATGATGCTCAACCAAGTATGATGCAAGACAAGGCTACATGAAGCTACTCATGGCAAGAGATGATGCAAACAAGAACAACACATCAAAGCAAGTTTAAATGAGGCCGGAAACAACATATGACAATTCCGGTAAGTCCTCATATGCAAAATTTCGAAATTGGTTAAGATCTGAATAATATGTTCAAGTTGTTAAACATCAAGCTAAGATGCACAAAGAGGATCTACACGAGATTCTAGTCAAGTTACATATAAAGTTCGTTTAATTCGGAGCTACGGCCTAGAAGATATGAGCAAAACAAGTTAGACATTGCATTGATGCAAAATGCATACAAACATCAAGCAAACACCTCAAAACAAGGATGCAACATGATAATATGAAACTACATGCAAAATCAAGCAAGTTTCATATAGAAGCACACTCAAAACGGAGCAACGGTTCAACACTCACACATGAAACAAGTTTAAAGGACAAGCTGTCCAAAACAGCAACTAGGCATATTGCAAGCATCAAAACAACATGCTACAACACATCAACATGACAACAAAAGGCATGTACATGATTTCCTGGTAAAGCATAACAAAACATGAACACTGAGCTATCTCCAAAAACCAATAGAACATGCTCCAAAACACATGGCAAGATTGCATATAATAACAGTTTCAGACTTAGCAGAAATAACATCAGGTTCAAATGTTTAGAGCTATCAAACAACATGCTACAGGAACATATCGTAGAAACTTAAGGCATGGAATGATACTACTAAATGCATAGAACCAAAGGCCTTTACTGATCATGAGCCAAAAAGGATCAGAAGATATGATGGCACCCATGTAAACATGGCAAATGATATGACAGATTCAGACATGGCAGGAACAACAATAATTAGGCATGTTGGTGAGCTTGTACCACTCACCATAGAGAAATACATGGCATGAGAAGGTGACCAACAGTAATATGAAATATTTATGAAGCTAAGCATGGCAAGAGCAAGTTCATAGGGTGTATGGATCACTAGCAAAGCTCATGGCAAAACTGAACATAATTTTAACAGGCTGACAGCAACATTATTAAGCAATTTGAGAGCAAGATAAAAACAAGCTACAGTAGGATATAAATGCAACCAGGGGCATGGATAGATAGAGCATGACATGTATAACAAAACATACTTAGTGAGCATCTCCGGATTATGTATATAATGACTTGTAGGCGCAGGTTTACATAGCATCATGATATAACAGATTCAGCCTAGCAAAGCAGCAACCGCAAGTACGCTCCTTAATAAGATTGAAGCACTCACTACACAACACACAAAAATACATGAATTGCACCTCTGTAAATATGGCATCATTTAGCTCAAAACTCATGTAGACATCAAGCTCATAGGATACACACACAAAATGCAACGAAAAAAAATCACCAAGTTCTGTTAACAGACAGCAGTTAACATCATATAGCACTCTTGCAACGATGATTAGGGCATCAAGATGAACTCAAACAAGCATGGCACAATGTAATGAAATGTGTATCATCTCACAATGAACATTTTTATATATTATACATGCAAAACAGATCTATGGATGAGGAGTTATGGCATGTTAAACATGGCACAAAATGTAACAATCTCGGGGACTTAGTGAGAAATTACCCATCGAAAAGGGGATCCCGATCGGGGGAGTTCCATTCCTCATACAGGACGCCTCCGGTGGAAGTCAGTGGCGATGGTGGTCGGGCGTGGGACTCCGGTGGGCGTCGGGAAGGCCGGGAATGGGTGGATCGGGGCATGGGGCCTCCGGATCCGGTGGCGGAAGGGGTCCTTGGAGTCCGGATGGCCGACAACAAGCAGAGGCAGGGCAGCGGTCTTCGGGCGCCATGGCTGTCCGGGAGCTCCTACAGGGAGCACGAGGAGCGTCTAGGTGAGAGGGGGAGCAGAGGAGGGAAGGAGAAGGGGGCGGGACGGCACGACCTTGCTCCGGCAAGGCCCAGCGGCGCGCTCGCCGGCCGGCGCGGCGGGGCGGCGAGGAGCTCCTCCCTGGAGCTCAGGAGCAAAGCAGGAGGCTGGCGCAGAGGGGCACGGGTGACGCGATCCGGGCCCAGATGGGCTCGGCGGGCTCCGCGCGGGCCTGGGCGGGCCGCGCGGCTGGGAGGCGCAGGGAGCCCCGTGGCGGGCTGACTTGGCGCACTCCGTTTGGCCGGGAGCGGCGACGCGATAACATGGCGGCGGCTGATTCGCCGGGGTGAGGTGGCTGGTGGCGGTGGACACGTCCGGTGGCGGGACGGACATGTTCGGCTGCGGGAGGAGGAAGATGGCTAGGGTTTGGACTGCGAATTTCGGAGGGGGAGGTGTATTTATAGGTAGAGGGAGCTAGGAGGCTCCAAATGGAGTGCGGTTTTTGCCCACACGATCGTGATCGAATGACAGAGAGCATGGAGGGGGTTTGGATGGGTTATTGGGCTGTGGTGAAGGCGTGCTGGGCTGAAAATAGAAAGAGATTTTGGGCTATGCGGTTAACCGTTGGAGTATCAAATGGACTCCAAATGGCACGAAACTTGACAGGCGGTCTACCGGTGGTGTACCAAGGCCGCTTGGCAAATCACGGTCCATTCTGATAAAGTTTAACACCCGCACACGAAAAGAGGCACAAGAGGGCGTCGGGGGACATAGGAGTGCCGGATTGCAAAATGGACATCGGGGAAAATGCTCGGATGCATGAAACGAACACGTATGGAAAATGAGATCCACATGATGACATGAAAAAATGCAGCACGTAAGCAAATGACATGGCAACGGCGGCGAATAACTGGCAGACACCTCGCACATCGAATCCGGGGCGTTACAACACTCTCCACTAACAGGAGAACTCATCCCGAGATCTTAGGACCAAGACGGAAGGGAAAAGGGATGAGGTGAAACAAGAACTCCAGAGAAGAAACAAAGAATCGACAGCACTCGAGAAAAAGAGAGGAACGACGAGAATGACAAGAACCAAAAGCTCACGGAATCAGATAGACTATAAAACCACTCCGGTTAGAACGAGATACGAAACAAATAAGACTGAAAGGATTTAGGCAGCACTCCGGCTGAAACATGGAGGAATAGAACATGAACTTCACCCAAAGAGATGGCACTTGACGAGATGACCAATGCAATGCCTCCAGAGGAATTGAAATAATTGAATGAAAAGAACTTAGAAGGAAGGATTGAATGAAGTTGTTGAGAAAATCAACAACGAAAGAATAAGCTTGTTGTGGACTTATCAAAACAACTCAAAACTTGAGGTGAAATTATGCCACAACCCAATGCTTGTATATCTGAGAAGAACGAAGAAATGAAAAATTCCATTTCAAAAGAATACGGAGAATTAATTGCACTTCGAGACGCGAGAAGAAAAGATACTTGAATTCCTCCAACAAAATCCTGATGAAAACTTGAAGAATGAATTAAATCATGAAGAACCACCATGAAGAACTCCGGTGACAAAAGGATGATGAGATAGAAAGAAGGAAAAAAGAATAAGATGAGCCTTGTGGTGATTTAGATGGAGGTTCCGACAAGATGGCCGAGGAAATTTGAACTCCGAAAAAGAAAAGATGAAAACACTTGGAACTAGAATTTATTCATTAAGAACAAACTCAAAAGGAAGGGATTACTTGGCGATGATGAAATAAGAATAAGAATTATGTTATGCCTATCCTCATCAAATTTAATTGATGACAACCAGATTTGGCATGCAACTTATTCTTGTTGAAAAGGATTGAGAAGTGACATGTCACAAACTTGAGAAGGTCTTCATGAACCACCGGTAGGATTGGAAGAACGAATGGATTAAAATGATAATCAAGGAAAAAGAATCTTGAATGAACCACCGTAAGAATGAAAATGAACAAAGAGAAGAGACCGAATCGCCGAAAAGAATTAGAGCAAGAACGAAGATACTTGAGGGAATTTGGAAACAAGAGAATGAAGAGATCGCGAACTGATTGAAGACTACTTGAAGGAATCACCGGAAGAATATGGAGACGAGCGAAGAGAAGAATTTAGAATAATCGGAGAACGAAGCTGAAAACTGAGAATGAAGAAATCTTCCGAAATGATGGCCTCCAGATGGTCAAGAGAGAAAGCAACTCCCGAAATGCATCGAATGCTTGAAAAGAATTTTCATGATTGAAACAATTTGATAGGATGACGTCGAGCTAGCACTGCGAATCTCCGGGAGAACGGACAAGATTTAAGAGAAAAAAAACTCTTCTTCAGGCTTCAAATGACGATGGGAAACACCACCAAAATTACTGAGATACCCCGGTAGAATGAAAACCGAAAAAGTTGAGCCAACAATGAAATGATTTGAAATCGATCTTGAAAGGCATGTGACTGATGGAATCCATTCTTACGTCACACTTGAAAAGAATTTAAGAATAACTCCGGGAAATTAGAAGAGTCAGGTAAGATCCTGAGAAAAACCTGTGGGTTAGGGCCCACTGAAGAGATAACACTGTCGGAAAGGATTGTTGAACAGATAAATGATGCACCGGAACAATTGAAATATTTGAATGAGGTGACAACCTCGAATTAACTGGAACACAGACGAATCTCCTGAGATGTCTTCCGAACTCCGGAATGATTAAATGGCGAGAGGCGAACAAGCAGGGGAAACACTTGATCCTAGAAAAAACTTGAATTGAGTGCACCAGAAAAAGAAAGGAATGAAGAATGACGAACGAGACGAGAATTCACCGGTTGAAATAATTGAGGGAAGACTGAAGAGGCTCCGTATGAATGAAATTGATGGTCGAAAGAGACTCGGACTCCGGGAAGAGAAAGGGTGGGAGGGCGGGAAAACAAAGGCACCTGGAAGGGAGAACCAACGAATATCTTGAAGAGAAAACACCGGTTGAAATAATTGAGGAAAGAAAGCAAAGACTTCGCATGAGTAGGATGGATACTCGATTACGGACTCCGTCTCCGAGATGAAAAAGGGTGGGAGGGTGGGAAAAAGGAAACAACTGAGGATTGAACTCAAAGATGAAGAGGCTCGAGTCAACTTGACGAGAAATGCACCAGATGATAAGAGCTGAGAACCCACGATCGGAAAACCCAACTGCGTGATCCTAAAGAAAGTTTGAAGTGGAAGAGGAGTAATTCAAAACACCCACGTCAAGATTCCTCACCAGAGCGACGAAGGGGATGTGGAGTAAAAAGAATTTCTACTCTCCGATATATATAATCCTAAGACTCAAAATAGTTTTCTTCTAGACTCAACAACGGCCAAACTACACGATCAATCAAGGGGGCTCCTAGGGTCGGTTGAGGCTCTGATACCAACTTGTCACGCCCAGTATGCGACCCTATCCAAGAGGAACTCGAAGGTCCCACCAAGGATAGACCCGCATATTGAAACGCTTTTGCAAGGTGGATATCATTACATCAACAATACATAATAGATGGGGATACATACAAAAGGCATACAATGCCACATGAATACAACATCATCTTACATAAGAGCAACATCCGACTACGGATGAAACACAAACAGAAACTCAAACGACATCCACCCTGCTAGCCCAGGCTGCCGACCTGGAACCTATCCCCTGATCGAAGAAGAAGCAGAAGAAGAACTCCAACACAAGCTAACATCGCTCTCGCGTCATGATCTTCGCAAAACCTACACCTGCAACTGTTGTTGTAGTAATCTGTGAGCCACGAAGACTCAGCAATCCCATTACCATGGGTATCAAGACTAGCAAATCTTAATGGGAAAGGAAGGGGTAAACTGGTGAGGTTGCAGCAGGGACTAAGCATATATGGTGGCTAACATACGCAAATAAGAGCGAGAAGAGAAGCAAAGGAACGGTCGTGAAGCTAGCAATGATCAATAAGTGATCCTGAACTCCTACTTACGTCAAACATAACCCAAAACCGTGTTAACTTCCCGGACTCCGCCGAAAAGAGACCATCACGGCTACACACGCGGTTGATGCGTTTTAATTCAGATCTGGTGTCAAGTTATCTACAACCGGACATTAACAAATTCCCATCTGCCACATAACCGCGGGCACGGCTTTTGAAAGTTATACCCTGCAGGGGTGTCCCAACTTATCCCATGATAATATCTCGCGATCAACGAAGGATATTCCTTCTCCTAGGAAGACCCGATCAGTCTCGGAATCCCGGTTACAAGACATTTCCACAATGGTAAAACAAGACCAGCAAGACCGCCCGATGCGCCGACATCCCGATAGGAGCTGCACATATCTCGTTCTCAGGGCAACACCGGATGAACACTACGTACAACTAAAACCATACCTCAAGTTTCCCTGAGGTGGCGCTGCAAGTGGCTCTGGTTCGGACCAGCACTTAGAGAAGCGCTGGCCCGGGGGGGGGGGCTAAAATAAATATGACCCTTGGGTTAATTACTCCCAAGGGAAAAGTAGGTGGTGGTGAGGCAAATGGTAAAACCAAGGTTGGTCCTTGCTGGAGGAGTTTTATTCAAAGCGAACTGTCAAGGGGGTCCCATAAATCACCCAACCACGTTAGGGACGTAAAATCCGGGAACATAATACCGATATGACGGAAACTAGGGCGGCAAGAGTGGAACAGAACACCAGGCATAAGGCCGAGTCTTCCACCCTTTACCAAGTATATAGATGCATTAATTAAATAAGACATATTGTGATATCCCAACATAATCCTGTCCACCATGGAGCAATCTTTAACTTCACCTGCAACTAACAACGCTATAAGAGGGGCTGAGCAAAAGCGGTAACATAGCCAGGTAATAGTTTGCTAGGAAGGGTGAAAAAGGTTAGAGGCTGACATGGCAAATTAGGAGGCTTGAAGAGCAAAAGATAGGTAGCGTAGCAAAGCGATAGAACAAACCAACTAGCATAGCAATGATAGTAATGAGATCTAAGGTGACGGTCATCTTGCCTGAAATCCTGCAAGGAAGAAGAACGAGTCCATGAAGAAGATGAAGCCACGAAGATGAACCAAGCGTAGACGAACGAATCCTCACGATCGCAACGAAACGGGAACTATCGAGAAGAAGCACACAACATGGTAAACACACCACACATATACATGACATGACGATCAACCAAGTATGATGCAAGACAAGGCTACATGAAGCTACTCATGGCAAGAGATGATGCAAACAAGAACAACACATCAAAGCAAGTTTAAATGAGGCCGGAAACAAATATAACAATTCCGGTAAGTCCTCATATGCAAAATTTCGAAATTGGTTCAGATCTGAATAAACATTATGTTCAAGTTTTTAAACAACAAGTTAAGATGCACAAAGAGGATCTACACGAGATTCTAGTCAAGTTACATATAAAGTTTGTTTAATTCGGAGCTACGGCCTACAAGATATGAGCAAAACAAGTTAGACATGGTATTGATGCAAAATGCATACAAACATCAAGAAAACACGTCAAAACAAGGATGCAACATGATAATATGAAACTACATGCAAAATCAAGCAAGTTTCATATAGATCACACTCAAAACGGAGCAACGGTTCAACACTCACACATGAAACAAGTTTAAAGGACAAGCTGTCCAAAACAGCAACTAGGCATATTGCAAGCATCAAAACAACATGCTACAACACCTCGACATGAAAACAAAAGGCATGGACATGATTTCCAGGTAAAGCATAACAAAACATGAACACTGAGCTATCTCCATAAGTCACTAGAACATCCTCCAAAACACATGGCAAGATTGCATATAATAACAGTTTCCGACTTACCAGAAATAACATCAGGTTGCAATGTTTAGAGCTATCAAACAACATGCTACAGGAACATATCATAGAAACTTAAGGCATGGAATGATACTACTAAATGCATAGAACAAAAGTACTTTACTGATCATGAGCCAAAAAGGATCACAAGATATGATGGCAGCCATATAAACATGACAAATGATATGACAGATTCAAACATGGCAGGAATAACAATAAGTAGGCATGTTGGTGAGCTTGTACCACTCACCATAGAGCAATACATGGGATGAAAAGGCGACCAACAGTAATATGACATATTTATGAAGCTATGAATGGCAAGAGCAAGTTCATAGGGTGCATGGATCACTAGCAAAGCTCATGGCAAAACTGAACTTAATGTTAACAGGCTGACAACATCATTATTTAGCAATTTGAGAGCAAGATAAAGACAAGCTACAGAAGGCTATAAATGCAACCAGGGGCATGGATGGATAGATCATGACATGTATAACAAAACATCCATAGTGAACATCTCCGGATTATGCATAGAATGACTTGTAGCAGCAGGTTTACATAGCATCATGATATAACAGATTCAGCCTAGCAAACCAGCAACAGCAAGTACCCTACTTAACAAGCTCGATGCACTGGCTACACAACTCACAAAAATACGTGAATTTCACGTCTATAAAGATGGAATGATGTAGCTCAAAACTCATGTAGACATCAAGCTCATAGGATGCACACACAAAATGCAACGAAAAAGACAAATCACCAAGTTTTGTTAACAGACAACAGTTAACATCATATAGCACTCTTGCAACGATGATTAGGGCATCAAGATGAACTCAAACAAGAATGGCACAATAAAAAGAAATGTGGAGCATCTCACAGTGAACATTTTGATATATTATACATGCAAAGTGGATCTACGGATGAGGAGTTATGGCATGTTGAACAGGGCACCAGAATGTAACAATCTCGGGGACTTGGTGAGAAATTACCCACGTGAAAAGGGGATCCAGATCGGGGGAGTTCCATTCCTCGTACAGGACGCCTCTGGTGGAAGTCAACGGCGAAGGTGGGCGGGCGTGGGACTCGGGTGGGCGTCGGGAAGGCCGGGAATGGGTGGATCTGGGCATGGGGCCTCCGGATCCGGTGGCGGAAGGGGTCCTTGGAGTCCGGATGGCCGGTGACGAGCAGAGGCAGGGCAGCGGTCTTCGGGCACCATGGCTGTCGGGGAGCTCCTACAGGGAGCACGAGGAGCGGCTAGGTGAGAGGGAGAGCAGCGGAGGGAAGGAGAAGGAGGTGGGACGGCACGACCTTGCTCCGGCAAGGCCCAACGGCGCGCTCGCCGGCCGGCACGGCGGGGCGGCGAGGAGCTCCTCCCTGGAGCTCGGGAGCGAAGCAGGAGGCTGGCACAGAGGGGCGCGGGCGGCACGATCCGGGCCCAGATGGGCTTAGCGGGCTCCACGCGGGCATGGGCGGGCCGCGCGGCTGGGAGGCGCAAGGAGCCCCGCGGCATTCTGACTTGGCGCGCTCCAGTTGGCCGGGAGCGGCGGCGCGACAATGTGGCGGCGGCTGATTCACCGGGGTGAGGTGGCTGGTGGCGGTGGACACGTCCGGCGGCGGGACGGACATGTCCGGCTGCGGGAGGAGGAAGATGGCTAGGGTTTGGACTGTGAATATCGGAGGGGGAGGTGTATTTATAGGTAGAGGGATCTAGGAGGCTCCAAATGGAGTGAGGTTTTTACCCACACGATCGAGATCGAACGATCGAGAGCATGGAGGGGGTTTGGATGGGTTATTGGGCTGTGGTGAAGGGATGCTGGTCTGTAAAGAGAGAGAGGTTTTGGGCTACGCGGTTAACCGTTGGAGTATCAAACGGACTCCAACTCGCACGAAACTTGACAGGCGGTCTACCGATGGTGTACCAAGGCCGCTTGGCAAATCACGGTCCATTCCGAGAAAGTTTAACACCCACACACAAAAAGAGGCACAAGAGGGCGTCGGGGGACATAGGAGTGCCGGATTGTAAAACGAACAACGTGGAAAATGCTCGGATGCATGAAACGAACACGTATGCAAAATGAGATGCACATGATGACATGACAAAATGCAGCACGCAAGCAAATGACATGGCAACGGCGGCGAATAACTGGCAGACACCTGGCACATCGAATCCGGGGCGTTACAAGATCGCTGCTGACGCCCCCCGGACTCTCAACGAGTAGATCCTCAGCGTCCAGGCCCGCCTTCGGCCTGCTCATCAAATGCTGCACCGGCTTCAGCATATCGGCGCCCAGGCTGTTTCCGCCCTCTGGTCTGGCCTGCCGGCTCCACGCACGCCAAGTCGGACTGCCGACTGGCTAGAGGTGGCGGCCAGCCGCCTGGAAGCCTGGAAAGGCTTAGCAGCCCGGGCAGGAGCGCGCCGGGCCTTGGAGTTCGTCAAGGCGTGGTACCCTGGGCTAGATCTAGCCTAGTTGACCACATTCCGGCTGGAGGCGCAGGAGGAGCTGGCAGCGATGGAAGCTGAACTCATCAACAGGGCGGTGGCGATCGCCGACTTCACCAATACCAGCGTCTTCGTCCCGGAGGTGGTTGAGGAGGGCGCCGAAGCGCCGCAGGAGTGGCTTGGCCTGAACCCGGAGGACAGCAAGGATTCAGCCAAAGTCATCGACTCCAACGATGAAGGAGAAGAGGAGGAGGGAAGGAGGAGGAGGAGGAGGAGGAGAGCGATGTCGACCTGCCGGAGGTCGGGGCGGACGGTCAGCCCCAGCCTGACCGGGCCTCAAGCAACGAGCCGCACGCCAAGGCGCCTACTTCTACTGGAGACGGCCATGGAGAGATCGACCAGCCGCCCGTTCCTGCGACGGTCACCACTGACTCCGTCGTCCAGCCCTCCGCCGTCCCGACCGCCTCAACCGACCCTTCTACCCAGACGGAGCCGCCTGCCACACCAGGCGGCACAGCCGACTCCAGCGTCCAGCCGGAGCCTTCTGCTGCGCCAATCGGCACCGCCCATTCGTAACCTTCTGCTGCTCCTTAGGATTTTCTCTTTTCCCATGTTTTACTTGAGTCTTGGACAACTTGGTTAAATTTCCGTTCCACCCGCGGGGTGTATGTCAAACTTTGTTTGAATGCCGGCCGATAGGACTTTATCTTTGTAAATATTCTATCATTGCTTATACTTGTTGTGCTGACCTCTAGCCTTTCTTCCCTTTTTCTCCATGGTTTTTTCCTTTGCCGCCCTCCCTTGGCCTTGCTCTTACCAGCCGAGCAGCCGCTCTGCGGACTATGGCTGGGTTGAGTACTTTAGCTGTTTGTGGGAGGGCTAGTACTTAGCCGTTCGGAGCGTTTGGTAATGAAAGCAAAGGCCAGCCTGCCGGCTGCTCGACAGCCGGACGACTAGGTGCGATGCCGGCCTCTACTATATGCGTTTCTTCCTTAGTCGTTTTTTCGTGTGGGGCACTATTTTGCAACCTTTGCCCGCCATGCAGTCGCTCTGCGAGCTGTGGCTTCTGACAAAGGAAGTTTTTGGTGCCGACACACTACTTGTCCGGCTGCAGGAGGCGGCATATAGTAGAAGGCGGCGAGGCTCCGGGCCGACTGGTCGGACCCGGTGCCAGGCGGAAGAAATAAAACTACTCTCTCTTGCGTGCTCTGGGCTTCTGGGCATCGATCAGATAGTAGGAATCGTTGCCCAAAACCTTGTTGATGATGAAAGGGCCTTCCCAAGGTGCCGAGAGCTTGTGTTGTCCGGCTGTTCGCTGGATCAGCCGGAGCACAAGGTCTCCTTCTAGGAAGACTCTTGGTTTCACCTTGCGGTTGTAGTATCGCCGTAGACTCTGCTGGTAGATGGCCGATCGGCTGAGTGCCAGCAGCCGGCCTTCCGCCAACAACTCGACAACGTCTTCTCGTGCCTCCTTGGCGTCCGCCTCGGTGTACATGGTGACTCTTAGGGAGTCGAATTCAATGTCTGTCGGGATGACGGCTTCGGCACTGTAGACGAGGAAGAAGGGCGTGAAGCCGGTTGACTTGTTTAGGGTTGTGCACAGGCTCCAGAGGACGGCCGGTAGCTCGTCGAGCCAGCAGCCGGCCGAATGCTCCAGAGGCTCGACCAGTCAGGGCTAGAGGCCACTTGGCCATTTAACTATGGGTGGGCAGCGGACACTAAGTCCAGGCGGATGCCCTGCATTGTGCAGAAACGAGCGAAGGCTCCCTTGGCGAAGTTGGTGTCGTTGTCAATGATGATGCCCTTGGCGAAGTAGGCCTACCCCCCAGGGGTACAATGCTAATCTGTCCGGGTGCTGGGCCCGACTGTCAGCGTCTTCGGCCTCCGGCTTCTCCGCCGACCGTTGGGGCCCGCCGCCTGGCGGGCGGCTACTCATTGTAGTCGTGCCGTTGGTGACGAGGGCTTGGTCATCTTCAGCGTGGCTACAGTCCCGCCGCCTGGTGGGAGATCACTGTAGCCACACCTGGTCTCATCAGCTAAATGGCATGCTTGCCTCGGGGCCAAGGACGGCCGCCTGCTGGAGGCCGGCCCTGCCCGAGTCCGGCTGATTGGGATTGCGCCGTCTTCGACGGAGTCACTGCCCGATAGGGCCCGCCGCCGGTAGGCCGTACCGACAGGCTGTCGTGGGGAACAGGACTCCGCCTGCTCGGAGCGACGTTAGGGGAGTCATGGCACAGTGCCCTGTCGTGCGGAGATCTCTGCCCGTACGAAGCACAGTAGACACGCCTCCCGGGCATCGGGGGCGACGTGCTTCATTGTAGCCATGCCCAAACTTGTACTCTCGAAGGGGGTTCAGCTGTACCGACGCAACGAGGCAGCCGCCTGCTTGATGCCGCCCTCTCCAGAGGCCGGTGGGCAGGAGCCAGCCACCCGCAGCGTTGTTGGTTGGGGTCGGCCGCCCTCTGGTAGCCGGCCGTAAGGCCAGCCGACCCCCAAAGGGTGGAGGTTCTGCTTAGGGCCCAGCTAGGCGGAGCTGGCCCAAAGTCTTGATAAGTCCTGGGACCTGGGTGAGGCTAACCATGGCCCATTACTCAGACAGTAGTCCCCGAAGCCGGCGAGACATCGTGGTCGAGGGGCTGTGAAGACTCACCTGCTTTCCCCCCTCTCTAAGTTCGAGAAAGTGCTACGATCCGCCTTGTGGTGCACTGATATCTTGGTCCGACCTGTGGAGTGTCGGCCTTCTGAAGCCGGCCTCCACAAGGCGGGGTCGTCGGCCAATTTTGAACTTCTCGGTGGGAAGGTAGGTGGCGTGCCAGTTAAACTTCCTCCGGCGCCAGCCCGGCCAGCCTGCCACCCCACGCTCCTGATGGGACGTGACAGTGGGCCGTGTTGGAAATATGCCCTAGAGGCAATAATAAAATTATTATTATTATATTTCTTTGTTCATGATAATTGTCTGTTATTCATGCTATAATTGTGTTATCCAGAAATCGTAATACACGTGTGAATACATAGACCACAACATGTCCCTAGTGAGCCTCTAGTTGACTAGCTCGTTGATCAACAGATAGTTATGGTTTCCTGACTATGGACATTGGATGTCATTGATAACGGGATCACATCATTAGGAGAATGATGTGATGGACAAGACCCAATCCTAAGCATAGCTCAAAGATCGTGTAGTTCGTTTTGCTAGAGCTTTTCCAAATGTCAAGTATCATTTCCTTAGACCATGAGATTGTGCAACTCCCGGATACCGTAGGAGTGCTTTGGGTGTGCCAAACGTCAAAGAGTAACTGGGTGACTATAAAGGTGCACTACGGGTATCTCCGAAAGTGTCTGTTGGGTTGGCACGAATCGAGACTAGGATTTGTCACTCCGTATGACGAAGAGGTATCTCTGGGCCCACTCGGTAATTCATCATCATAATTTGCTCAATGTGACCAAGTGTCTGGTCACGGGATCATGCATTATGGTACGAGTAAAGTGACTTACCGGTAACGAGGTTAAATGAGGTATTGGGATACCGATGATTGAATCTCGGGCAAGTAACATACCGATTGACAAAGGGAATTGTATACGGGATTGATTGAATCCTCGACATCGTGGTTCATCCGATGAGATCATTGAGGAGCATGTGGGAGCCAACATGGGTATCCAGATCCCGCTGTTGGTTATTGACCGGAGAGTCGTGTCGGTCATGTCTGCATGTCTCCCGAACCCGTAGGGTCTACACAGGTAAGGTTCGGTGACGCTAGGGTTGTAGAGATATTAGTATGCAGTAACCCGAAAGTTGTTCGGAGTCCCGGATGAGATCCCGAACATCACGAGGAATTCCGCAATGGTCCGGAGGTAAAGATTTATATTTAGGAAGTAAGGTTTCGGCCATCGGGAAAGTTTCAGGGGTCACCGATATTGTACCGGGACCACCGGAAGGGTCTCGGGGGTCCACCGGGTGGGGCCACCTATCCCGGAGGGCCCTATGGGCTGAAGTGGGATGGGAACCAGCCCCTGGTGGGCAGGTGCGCCCCCCTTGCCCCCCTGCGCCTAGGGTTGGAAACCCTAGGGGTGGGGGCACCTCCACTTGGCTTGGGGAGCATGTTTCCCCCCTGGCCGCCGCCCCCCTGGAGATTGGATC
>NC_041381.1:660937765-660955420 GCF_002162155.2 Triticum dicoccoides
AAAGAGGGGGGAGGGAGGGCAGTCGCACCCATGCTCTTGGTGCCTCCATGTCCCCCTGCAACACCTTTCCCTCTCGTAGAGCTTGGCGAAGCCCTGCCATGATCGCTGCTGCATCCACCACCACGCCGTCGTGCTGCTGGATCTTCATCAACCTATCCTTCCCCCTTGCTGGTCAAGAAGGAGGAGACGTCCTCCCAACCGTACGTGTGTTGAACGCGGAGGTGTTGTCCGTTTAGCAGTAGGATCATCGGTAATTTGGATCACGACGAGTACGACTCCCTCAACCCGTTCTCTTGAAGGCTTCCGCTCGCGATCTACAAGGGTATGTAGATGCACTCCTCTCTCTCGTTGCTAGATGAACTCCATAATTGATCTTGGTGAAGCGTAGAATTTTTTTTTATTTTCTGCAACGTTCCCCAACAGTGGCATCATGAGCTAGGTCTATGCGTAGTTTCTATGCACGAGTAGAACACAAACTTGTTGTGGGTGTAGATGTTGTCAATTTTCTTGCCACTACTAGTCTTATCTTACTTCGGCGGCATCGTGGGATGAAGCGGCCCGGACCGACCTTACACGTACACTTACGTGAGACAGGTTCCACCGACTGACATGCATTAGTTGCATAAGGTGGCTAGCGGGTGTCTGTCTCTCCCACTTTAGTTGGAGCGGATTCGATGAAAAGGGTCCTTATGAAGGGTAAATAGAAATTGGCATATCACGTTGTGGCTTTCACGTAGGTAAGAAAACATTCTTGCTAGAACCCTATTGCAGCCCCGTAAAATATTCAACAACAATTAGAGGACGTCTAACTTGTTTTTGCAGCATATGCCTTGTGATGTGATATGGCCAAAAGTTGTGATGAATGATATATATGTGCTGTATGAGATCATGTTCTTGTAATAGGAATCACGACTTGCATGTTGATGGGTATGACAACCGGCAGGAGCCATAGGAGTTGTCTTGATTATTGTATGACCTACGAGTCAATGATTAAACGCCATGTAATTACTTTACTTTATTGCTAAACCATTAGCAATAGTAGTAGAAGTAATAGTTGGAGAGCAACTTCATGGACACACGATGATGGAGATCATGGTGTCATGCCAGTGACGAAGATGATCATGGCGCCCGGAAGATGGAGATCAAAGGAGCTATATGATATTGGCCATATCATGTCACTATTTGATTGCATGTGATGTTTATCATGTTTTACATCTTATTTGCTTAGAACGACGGTAGCTTAAATAAGATGATCCCTCACGATAATTTCAAGAAAGTGTCCCCCCTAACTATGCACCGTTGCGAAGATTCTTTGTTCTAAGCACCACATGATGATCGGGTGTGATAGATCCTAACGTTCGAATACAACGGGTGTAAGCCAGATTTACACATGCAATACACTTAGGTTGACTTGACGAGCCTAGCATGTACATACATGGCCTCGGAACACGGAAGACCGAAAGGTCGAGCATGAGTCATATAGAAGATACGATCAACATGAAGATGTTCACCGATGTCGACTAGTCCGTCTCACGTGATGATCGGACACGGCCTAGTTGACTCGGATCATGTTTCACTTAGATGACTAGAGGGATGTCTGTCTGAGTGGGAGTTCATTAAATAATTTGATTAGATGAGCTTAATTATCATGAACTTAGTCTAAAAACCTTTGCAAAAATGTCTTGTAGATCAAATGGCAAACGCTCATGTCCACCTCAACTTCAACGCGTTCCTAGAGAAAACCAAGCTGAAAGATGATGGCAGCAACTATACGGACTGGGTCCGGAACCCGAGGATCATCCTCATAGCTGCAAAGAAAGATTATGTCTTAGAAGCACCGTTAGGTGAAGCACCCATCCCAGAGAACCAAGAGGTTATGAACGATTGGCAGTCTCGTGCTGATGATTACTTACTCGTTCAGTGCGGCATGCTTTGCAGCTTAGAACCGGGGCTCCAAAAGCGTTTTGAGCAACTCGGAGCATATGAGATGTTCGAAGAGCTGAAAATGGTTTTCCAAGCTCTTGCCCGGGTCAAGAGATATGAAGTCTCCGACAATTTCTTCAGTTGTAAGATGGAGGAAAATAGTTCTGTCAGTGAGCACATACTCAAAATGTCTGGGTTGCACAACCGCTTGACTCAGCTAGGAGTTAATCTCCCGGATGACGCGGTTATTGACAGAATCCTTCAGTCGCTTCCACTGAGCTACAAGAGCTTTGTGATGAACTTCAATATGCAGGGGATGGAAAAGACCATTCATGAGGTATATTCAATGCTGAAATCAGCAGAGGTAGAGATCAAAAAGGAACATCAAGTGTTGATGGTGAATAAAACCACTAAGTTCAAGAAAGGCAAGGGTAAGAAGAACTTCAAGAAGGACGGCAAGGGAGTTGCCACGCCCGGTAAGCCAGTTGCCGGGAAGAAGCCAAAGAATGGACCCAAGCATGAGACTGAGTGCTTTTATTGCATGGGAAGCGGACACTGGAAGCGGAACTGCCCCAATAATTAGCGGACAAGAAGGCCAGTAACACCAAAGGTATATGAGGGAGTCTTGGACTAGGGGGTGTCCGGATAGCCGAACTATCATCATCGGCCGGACTCCAAGACTATGAAGATACAAGATTGAAGACTTCGTCCCGTGTCCGGATGGGACTTTCCTTGGCGTGGAAGGCAAGCTTGGTGATACGGATATGTAGATCTCCTACCATTGTAACCGACTTTGTGTAACCCTAGCCCTCTCCGGTGTCTATATAAACCGGATGGTTTAGTCCGTAGAATAACAACAATCATACCATGCGCTAGCTTCTAGGGTTTAGCCTCCTTGATCTCGTGGTAGATCTACTCTTGTAATACCCACATCATCAATATCAATCAAGCAGGACGTAGGGTTTTACCTCCATCAAGAGGGCCCGAACCTGGGTAAAACATCGCGTCCCTTGTCTCCTGTTACCATCCGCCTAGATGCACAGTTCGGGACCCCCTACCCGAGATCCGCCGGTTTTGACACCGACATTGGTGCTTTCATTGAGAGTTCTTCTGTGCCGTCGCAATCAGGTAGGATGCCTCCTCCCGTCTTTAAAGACGGTTCCATTGCCAAAGGAGCTTTGGCCGCCGATCAAGCTATCCGGCTGGGTGGTTTTCTTATGACCGCCTGTCCGGCCACCGCTTCGCCGATGACCTCTCGGGTCATCAAAAGCGATCTTCGCATCAACTCGGAATTCGCCGAGCAGCTGGATCCGATGGAGCTCTCTTCCGTAAACGAGCTCTTGGATCGCATCGCCGCCCTGGGAGTCGCTACAGACTATGATCAGATTGGGCTTAAAACCGATCTGAGAGAAATTAACTCTCCCCAGGCTACCCACCATGTTGCTGTGGTAGAAGAACAACACGGCGACTCTTCCCCTATGTTAAGAACCAGTTATGTCCGGATTCCCGATCCCTCCATGCCGGATTCCCGCAGAGGGACGGACATCAATCGAGTACTGAACCTAAAGTCAGGCAGCGGACTAGATTCGTTGGACGGTCTCAAGCAATCCAAGCTTCCAAATCCGGAAATTCCTCGGCCTTTGAGCCTCAGATTGGGCGGGGCTCCGAATTTAGTTCCACCCGCCCACCCAAACACAAGTGATCTATCTCAAATACGGCAAGAGCCCGATGAAACAGTACATCATTACTGGGCCAGATTCCTCCTGGTTTTGGACAGGATAAAGGACTGCCATGAGGAAAGCGCAGTCTCTATTTTCTGCAATAATTGCACGGACAAGGGAATCATGAACGCCATAAGTCGTCGCGAGGTCACGCGCTTCGCCGACCTGGCGACCATAGTACGAAAATATTGTGCGATGGAGAGTGCCTGGAAAACCGAAACTAGATTTTGGGACAATCCGGCCCTGAACACAACCTTAGTCCGGAAGAAAAGGGTGCACCATGCTACAGCACCTTGGTCGAAAACCAAAAAGCAAAAACCCCCCAAAGGGTACGGAACCGTACTGGAAGAATGGCTCAGCGGACCCTGCAAAATCCATAATGTAGAAGGCGCCACTCCAACACATAGCCTCCGGGCATGTTGGATACTACGGCAGGTGACCAAAAGTGGCGAAGGGCTTCTAGCCCCGGACAACCAGCCCAACAACACCAGTACGGTATCAACAGTCTTGGAGACTTTCGCATCAAATAATATGCGGAAACGAACAATCCGCAGCCTCGCCGAAGTCTACCAAGTAGCAACAATAAATCCATGGAGCGACACGGCTATCACCTTCAATGCCAGCGACGAACCTAAATTCCGAACAGCCCGAGCACCATCCGCATTGGTCCTCAGTCCCATAGTGGCCGGCTTTCGTCTTACCAAGGTACTCATGGATGGCAGTAGCGGATGAAACCTCATCTACGAGGAAACTCTCCAAAAAATGGAAATAGACTGGAGCCGCACTGAGCGAAGCAGCACAACCTTTAGAGGAATAATCCCTAGTCGGGAAGTACGCTGCACAGGAAAAATCACACTAGATGTGGTGTTTGGCTCACCGGACAACTACAGGTCCGAGGAAGTCACGTTCCAAGTGGCCCCGTTCAGCAGCGGATATCACGCTCTATTAGGGCGAGAGGCATTCACAAATTTCCTAGCCGTAGCCCATTACGGGTACATGAAGCTCAAAATGCTCGGGCCCAATGGAATCATCACTCTGATCAGTGATCCGGACATAGCACTCCGCGCCGAAAACAAGACAGCCGCACTAGCCCTAGAGGCACTATCCGAAGCACTAGCGGCAGAAGAACTCACGGCACTACGCTCCACGGTGAATAGGGACGATGTGATACTCGGCAAGAGATCTAAGTCCACGTCTTTCAAACCAGCAGACAGAATAGTCAAATTCCAGGTCCATCCTACGGACCCCACAAAGACGGCCTCCATTGGGGCACAATTAAACCCTGATGTAGAAGCCGCACTACGAGAATTCCTTCGGGAAAATTGGGACATTTTTGCCTGGCACCCTTCAGATATGCCAGGAATCCCACGCAGGCTGGCAGAGCACAGCCTAAATATCCTAAAAGGATTCAAGCCAGTCAAACAGGCTCGTCGACGATTTTCCGAACCCAAAAGACAGGCAATGGGAGAGGAGCTAGCCAAACTATTGGAAGCCGGCTTCATCAGAGATATAAAACATCCGGACTAGCTAACAAACCTGGTAATGGTACCAAAAAAGGACAAATCCTGGCACCTTTGTGTGGATTTTAAAGACCTTAATAAGGCCTGTCCAAAGGATCCTTTCCCTCTCCCCCACAACGACCAAATCATCGATGCTACCGCGGGGCACGATTCATTGTGTTTCCTCGACGCATACTCCGGATACCATCAAATCCAGATGGCAGAAATAGACCAGGCCGCAACGGCATTCATTACTCCATACGGACCATTCTGCTTCAACACAATGCCCTTCGGACTTAAAAACGCCGGCGCAACATATCAGCGCATGATTCAGACATGTCTGGCTACCCAGATCGGCAAAACAGTGGAGGCATACATAGACGATGTGGTCGTCAAAACGAGACACGTCGAAACTCTAATAGACGATTTGAGACTCACATTCGACAATCTCCGAGCATATGACATTAAGCTTAACCCGGAAAAGCGTTTTCGGCGTACCAGCCGGAAAGCTCTTGGGCTTCATTGTATCCGGTAGAGGAATTGAAGCAAACCCAGCCAAGATCCGAGCTCTGTCACAATTGGACATCCCAAAAGACCTCAAACAAATACAAAAATTGACTGGATGCGTGGCGGCCCTAAGCCGCTTCATCTCCCGTTTGGGAGAAAAGGCATTGCCCCTCTACCGCCTCCTCAGGCGCACTGAACACTTTGAATGGACGGATGCTGCCACAGCCGGACTCGAAGACATAAAGGCCATACTAGCAACAAATCCGGTCTGGGCCGCGCCCAACTTGGGCGAACCAATGTTGTTATATATCGCGGCAACACATCAAGTTGTAAGCGCGGTGCTCGTCATCGAACGAGAAACAGAAGGGCACAAATTCCCTCTTCAAAAACCAGTGTACTACGTATCCACTGTCCTAACTCCATGTAAGTCCCGGTACCCACATTATCAAAAGATAGCGTACGCGGTGTTCATGGCATCCGGAAGCTGCGACACTACTTTCAAGAGTGTTCGATAACAGTGGCCTCCGAAGTACCTCTCAACGACATCATAAACAATCACGACGCGACGGGCAGGATTGCAAAATGGGGCATTGAGCTTTTACCATTCGATATAACCTAAAAACCGCGGCGAGCTATAAAGTCGCAAGTTTTGGCTGACTACGCCGCCGAATGGACTGAAGCCGAACTCCCTAAAGAGTACGGCGCATACTCCAATTGGATTATGCACTTCGACGGCTCTAAAATGTTGGCCGGCTTGGGGGCTGGCGTCGTCTTGACATCCCCAACCGGAGATACAGTCCAATACGTACTTCAAATAATATACACGGAGTCCAACAACGCAGTCGAATATGAGGCCCTTCTACATGGTCTCCGGATGGCCATCTCCATGGGCATTCAACGCCTAGAGGTCCGCGGGGATTCAAACCTCACAATATCCCAAGTAAATGGAGACTTTGATGCCAAGGATCCGAAAATGGCAGCCTACCATAACGCTGTCTTAAAAATGTCAGCGCGGTTCGAAGGACTCGAATTCCACCACGTAGCCCGGGACAACAACCAGGCAGCCGACGTGTTGGCACGCATCGGCGCAAAAGGCGACGCCGTCCCTCCAAACATCTTCCTGGAGCGGCTCTTTAAGTCATCCGTACTATGGGAAGTGGAGTCCGGAAATAGCAACCCGGAACCAACCGCGCCACCCAACACAGAACATTCTGACACAATCGGTGGCTTAGCCAATGAAATAACACCCTCAGCCCACGAAATAATGGAAGTAATCGCCCCGTGGATGGAACCATTCCTAGCCTACTTAACTAGGCAGGAACTCCCCGAAGACCAAAATGAGGCTCGCTGGATAGTTCGGCGATCTAAAGCCTACAAGGTCCATGAGGGAGAACTTTATAAGTAAAGCACAACCGGAGTCCTTCAAAGGTGTATCTCCGAAGAGGAAGGGAGAAATCTCCTGGCTGAAATTCACGCCGGACTCGGTGGGCACCACGCCGCAGCCCGGGCCCTTGTAGGCAAGGCCTTCCATACAGGATTTTATTGGCCAACTGCCCGGGCAGATGCTCAGGACTTAGTCCAACGATGCGTCGGTTGCCAGCTCTTTGCTAATCAAAGCCACATGCCACCCACCGCCCTCAAAACTATACCCATCACCTGGCCGTTCGCGGTCTGGGGGCTTGATATGGTTCCACCCCTTAAAGGGGGAACCCACAAGCAAAAATACCTATTGGTCATGGTGGACAAATTCACCAAATGTATAGAGGCCAAGCCAATTAAAACGGCCGAATCCGGAACCGTGATAGACTTCATATCCGGGGTAGTACACCGTTATGGTGTCCCCCACAACATCATCACTGATAACGGCACGAACTTCACGGCCGACGAGGTTAAACTCTGGTGCAAAAATATGGGCATCAAGCTCGACTACGCTTCAGTCTATCACCCCCAAACTAACGGTCAAGTCGAACGAGCAAATGGTCTAATCATGAGCGGCATCAAACCCATACTAGTGTGGTCCCTCAAGGAATCTAACACGCACTGGGTAGAGGAGCTCGACTCCGTACTCTGGGGGCTGCGAACCACGCCAAACCGCACTACCGGATTCACACCATTTTTTATGGTGTATGGCGCAGAGGCAGTTCTGCCCTGCGATATAATTCATGACTCACCTCGCGTGCGCATGTACGAAGAAAGAGAAGCCGATTTGGGTCGGCAGGATAGTTTGGACGCCTTAGAGGAGGAGCGGGACGTGGCAAAAGCTCGTTCCGCATTCTATCAGCAGCAGGCTCGAAGATATCAAAGCAGAGAAGTACGGGCCAAAACTTACAATGTTGGCGAACTTGTTCTACGCCTGCCGGACAAGAAAAAGGACAAACTTAAGCCCAAGTGGGAAGGTCCCTTCATCATCGACCAAGTCCTGACCGGCGGAGCATACCGTCTACGTAACGCATCTGACAACCGACTCGAGCCGAATCCATGGAACGCATCCCGTCTCCGAAGATTCTACGCCTAACGCCGGACTTAGAGTTCGTCTCCGTCCTCCGTCCACCTTTTACATTTTCACTGTCTCTTGTCCCCCTCCTTCTTCTCACTTTTTTTAGTAAAAGCCTTTGATAGGCTGATTTGCGCATTGTTCGCACACACTTGATGTGCTCCTAGCACTCATTATACCTGGGGGCTTCTTTAACAGAAGCTTATTTATACGGGCTTCATGCCCAACACATATGTCATACTTCCGCATTTACCTTTTATTCACCATTATATGCATCGATATGACTTAAGCTTTGGCCAAGCTAGGTTGCCTGGCTCCTGTGCTTACCCATACGTTCCCGATTGTTCGGCTAGGAGGTAAAGGGAGCACCTCTGCGATTGTTACTGCCGGGTCAGCCGGATGTGTACCTCAGACTGGGTGAAGCCGAAAGCTAGCGTTCTTAAGGGAATATTCGGTCGGTGACTTGAAAGATGATTTATTACTTATTTAACTTATCTGCCCCCAGATGCTTTTTCTACTCTCTTCGCAGTACGGGCATGCACCTTAGGGCATGCCTCCCAGGGAAAGGAACCCCTAACGGAACTATTCTCCCGGGAAGATGTTTCTTACTAACCATGTAAAATAACATAACTAGTTGGGCACTTGTCTGATAAAGCACTAATGACCCCTACGCCTGGTCTCCATGCATGCCCCGGTTTTTTCATAACTGAGAAGGTATTCGGACACACTCCGGACTATAAGGTCCCTAGGTTGAAGCGAAAAGGTCGGCAAAGACAAATGATCTACAATCCGGCTAGAAGGCATTTTACATGTCATTTTAAAATACATCGTCAAATTGACTGATTGTACTCCTCTTCAATCCCGTCTAACAGGCTGTCTAATTTACAGTCATGTTGGGAATACTTAACGGCCAACTCTACTTGGCCGTACATTAAGCTCACAGGGATCTCCTTCCCATCGGGCCCCGCAGGTCCGACCTCGGCCACGCGGTTCGGGTCCGCCTTCTTGTACCACGTCTTCACCATGGCCCAGGCCTCCCTGGCGCCGATATCTTCCACAGACGGAAGTGCTACCGTGCTCCCTGAAGCTTCTCGGCAAGCCCTTCAAGGCTTTCAGGTAGGGAGACGGATGGCCATAAGGCCTGGGCGACGCCACTCATAGCTTGCCGAACACGTTCGTGCAGTTGCATCAGCTCGGGGAGTTGGTCACCCGTTGAACCGGGCATTCCCTCCGCAGGGCGACCTGTGAGCACACCTAAAGACACATTTCTGTCAATCGACTTCCTCGCCAAACTCTTCTTTTCAAAGGAGTTTGCTCAAGCACTTACTATAAATGCCACGACGAAGCCGCTGATTCTCCTTCACGGAGCCGGACAGCTGGGCCCGAACATCTTTCAGCTCTTCTCCTAGCTGGGTGTGGGCATCTTGGAGCTTGTTCCTCTCCTGCTGCACCTTCATAAGAACCCTCTCGCCGGCCTTCAGCTGACGCAGTAGCTGTTGCTTGTCCGGATCTAGTCTGGCACCCTCTGCAATATTATTGTCAGATTTACGCACACGCCACACTTTATTAACTCCTTATCTTTTCGAAGTATGTATTACCAGCGGGGGTCTCTGTAGCTCCCCTGTGGCGGCCAGTGCGGCCTCAAGATGGGCCTTCCACTCTTGAAGCTCCTGGGACAGGTGGGTATTCTTCTCCGTAAGAACCTGCATAACAAATGATCCTTAAATCAGTTATTTTAACTATTTTAAGTCTCGGGGGCTACTGGCATATATAACTATTAAAATTGCTTACCCATATGTCCTTCACATACTGCTCCGTGGCTCTGGTTAAACCATCTTGAGCGGCACGGAGGTGCGCGTCTCCCTCATTGAAGGCATTCAACGCCTCTGGGGAGAAACACGCGTCACGAAGAACTGTCCGGCGACGCCTGTGATTCATGGCGCTCTCCACCTCAGACCTGGTGGCGGACAGCCTGTCGGCATCACTACTAGAAAAACCCCTACTAATGGCGCACCTAATATGGCCATTAATGGCGCATCTGTGGTGCGCCATTAACAGCACGCCATTAGTAATTGTTACTAATGGCGCACCACCTGGTGCGCCATTAGTATCTGGTATACTAATGGCGCACCACGGGTGCGCCATTAGTATAGGCCAGCGTGCGCCATTAGTATGCCTCCGAGGGGCCATGTATACCCAGGTGCTTTGGCATACTAATGGCGCACCACCTCTGGATGCGCCATTAGTAACCGCGGCATACTAATGGCGCACTGCCCAGTGATGCGCCATTAGTATGCACTGTCATACTAATGGCGCACTGTCATGTGATGCGCCATTAGTATGAATATTAGGTTTTTTTATTTTTTTATTTTCTGTTTTTTGCACAGGTTACAAAATGTATAGTTTGACAAAATATAGACAGCACACATCAACAACAGATTCATCAAATGTATAGTCTTTGAATACAATTCATCATATTAGTCTCCGAATACAATTCATCATATTAGTCTCCGAATTGAAAAGACCGAACAAAGATAGAACATTATATTACAAGTCTCGAGACCGCGAGTAGCGAGTCTGTCTTCACATTACAAGTCGATATCGATCATCTAAACTACCATCACATAGAAGAGAGCTGCGGTCATCACGATGAGCATCATCACGATGAAACTCGTCTTCATCCGGTTCCTCCAACGCTCCCTCCCCTCTCCCGCTAGATAGCAGGCGTATCTAGATTCGGCCTCGGCCCTAGTGGTGTACCCTTTGTAACTGTTACCGCTGAATCGGTGAACCTGTCTCCGACACTCCTCCCAGTCATCGTAGACTCCGGGAACCTTACCCTTGTACACGACATACGTCGGCATCGCTATGCACTAGCCAAACGAAACGTTAGTACCAATTCACAGACAATACATAAGCAATATATAAGTATGCAACAGAATGATCGGAAGAGAAAAGCAAGACATTAATAGCATCGATTACATCTAAGTTGAACGACTCTCGAAACCAAAGAGACATACTACAAGTTCATTAAAGTTTAATTACAACATGAGCCAATCGATGTTTCAGAACTAGACAACTCGACTCAAGGGACCGGAGCGTGGATGAAGCCGCCGTCTATCGTGGGAGTCATGAAAGAACGGGCGTTGTCATCCTGCATTTGTAGCATTGTGTCGATGTCACTGTTGGACGGTTGATTTCTGAGGTAGAACTGCCCCGAGGTACGAAGGACATCTTGATGGATGATTTTCGCAAACTCCGACTGGATGCGAAAGAATTCTTGTCGGAGGTCCGCGTCCTGGATTGCCGACACGCTCGCGGCCCAATCTTTGAGTTTACTCGGTAGCAGAAGTTGATGATGGTCCCGTACGATCGCCCGCATGTGATGGATGGCGTAGTAGGCACCCTTCTGACCGCCAGGCGGCTGCTTGACGCAGCAGAACGTCGTATTGTGGGAGAACACGTGCTTGCCGTACTTACGAATAGGCCTGGTGAAGGTGCCTCCAGATTGGGCGTAGCCGGGGAGAACATCATCAAGAACCTTCTTGACATTTGTGTAGTCTATGTTCGACTGACGGTCCGGGTCGAAATACGTGGCCATGGAATATTTGGGGCTTAGGAGGATGAGCGTGCAACGTGTGTCACTGCAGAAAACACGGAATGTTAAAACAAAAACGATCGAAATGTAAGAATTCATATGTTACAGGCCGGTTGAGGGGAGGACTTACTCGGGAAAGTAAGGCACGAGGAAGTTATCCTTATCTTGGTTTGCCAGAATGACGCCTTCGAGGTAAGAACTCGCGACTTGCCGGTCCCCAGCGCTGCCCAAGATCTTGGCACGCATGTAGAAGGGGTCGACTATCACGATGTCCGGGGTCTTGTCGCGAATGATCCGCATCTCCATACTCAGCGAAAATAGCCGAACTAAGGTGTAGTGCAGCGGATGAAGGTTCAACATAGCGTGGATGTCATCGAAACGCAGGACGATCGTACGCCCGATGGAGTTATCCACAAAGCCCTTGCCCTCTGGCAGCTTGGCCGCGAAAACCGGGTATGCCACATCCTTCTCCCTGAGACGCCGCTTCTCCAAAGCAAGAACACTGTCATGCAGACTCCGCATAGCACCGGTTGCAGCATTGAGCATATTTGTCGGTAGCATCGCCCTACCCGCCACATGCACCCTCCTCGAGATATCCTGCGGTGAAGGTGGCCCGTCCTGAGCACGGATCGTACTCGGTGCCGGCTGGCTCGCACCCTTCTTAGTCTTTCTTTTGCGTGCCTTCTTCTTCTCCTGTAATGGGACCGAGTTCTGCTCACAGACCACCTTCTTGAGTGTGTTGGGGCTGATAATATTTCGCACCTCGCCTATCTGAGGCTCGGTGAAGTCGGCAGCTGGAGGCGTCTCCTGAGAGCTGAACGCCAGACGGCGCCTGTTGCAACTTGGCTTCTCCGCGGTACGAGCTAGATCGCACACGTCTTTTGTTGGGTTTGGTTCTTGAGAAGGAGGCCCCATGAAGTCGCCATCGTACCCATGCTCGGCAAAGTACTGATCGACGTTGCCAAATGTATCATCGTCGTCGTCGTCGTCGTTCTGATCCTGTGCCATATGCATGTTTGGATCCAGTGGCATAGGGATGTCCGGCACCGTTACGGCGGTCTTGCCATGGGGCCAACTTGGCGCCGGCACGACTGGCGGTGTTGTCTTTGGGGTGGTGTCCCCCGCCCCCAAACGAATCTGGCTCTTCGGCCAAAGCAGGGGCCAGCTCAGGCAGGCGCTGAGGGTCATCACGTCTTTATCGTCGGCCCCGACGGGTCGAATTGGAGGTAACAAGTCGTCGCAGCCTGGCAGCACCCGAACCAGTTGAACCCTAAACAAGTTGGGTGGCATCTGGGTACCGTGGAACAAGGGGTTGCCCGGTTGAACGATTTTGCCCTTGGTGACATCGACCAACTCGTTGTTCACGAAGTGGAGGAGAGTGCACGGAACGTCGGCGGGGCCCTGCGAAAACATGTAGGGCGTCAGGGATGCCCAGTCAAAGGCAAGGAGATGAAGTCCTCGGCCGAGAGAGGCTTAATTAGTTACCGTGATGATGGCGTCGAGCTCGGCTAATGTCGAGGCACCGCCAACGGCGGGCGTGCAGTTGACGGAGGGGCCGCTTGCTGAAGAGGTGCCGGCCGGCGTACACCCGGGTGCATTAAGCTTCCGTGCCGGCGTCGGAGACACCAATGCCGCCTCCGCCGGAGGCACCAATGGCCCCGCCATCGCATTATGCGAGTTGCTGGCCGTGAAGCTAGGAATCGGGGGCGGCCCCTGTTGGCCGCCCGCAATCCACGCACTCAACCCCGAGATCAAGGTAGGCACAAGGGCGGTGATCGTCGCTCCGAGTCATTGTTCCACTTGCTCTTGGACAATCTCCGGAATCCGCGCCACCTGTGCCTTGAGTTCTTGAACCTCTCGCGCCTGGCTTTCCGAGCTGGTCTTTTTCTCCTTCCGCACACCAGCGGTATAGTATGACCCCCATTTTGTAGACAAGCCTTTGCCGGCCACACGACCAGCTGACGTTTGCTTACTAAGCTTATCCTTGTTCTTCATTACATTCAACCCCCTATTTAGAGTGGTGTTCCAAGGGTTGCTCTTAGTCGACCCCGCGCTACTGCTTTCAGTCGCCTGCGGAAGGAATGTGAACCATTTGGAAATTTGGCTTCATTAATTAGAATGCAACCATATGGAGCTAATTACGCGGGGGTGTATTCCTTACCAGAACAAGCTCAAGCTGCCTGGTCTTTGGATCCGTGGTAAGCTCCTTTGTTTTCGGGTCCTTCTTGTACCGGGCCCTAACAAAGTTCCTGGTCTGCTTGTCACCGTATTTATCGAAGAGGGGCGGTAGGCCTTGCTCGGCATGGTCCGCCTCCTCCTTGTCCCATATAGGCTCCGCCACTCTGTAACCGCCGGGACCGAGTGTGTGTTCCCCTATGTTCAGCTCCCGCATTTGTTTCCCCCACTCACTTGATTGGGAGCTTGTGGTGCTCGAGCAATTGATCTTGAAGTCGTTGTAGTCATCTTCGATGATCGAAGGATTTTTCTCCTTGATCTTCTGATAACTCTCACCTTTCTCGATCATTCTCTTCACATTGCTTTTCCAAGTAGACAGGGCCTTGCTCATCTTCGTGAGGGCAGCATTGTTCACTTTATTCCCTTTGAGGCTTGTGTTTTCAAATTCAGCGGGGAACTTGTATCGTTCGTGCAGCATCGTGAAGAGGAGGTGGCGCAAATTCCCTCGGTCAGGATGCCTCAGGTTCTCGGTGTTGATCGAGACGGTGCTCTGGACAATGCACCCGAGCTGAAGCGAGTACCCCTTGACTATTCGTTCGGGCGCCGTTGGATTCCCGTTGGAGTCCACTTCAGTAACTTCCTCCTTGAGGGTGCGGAGCACGATCGGGCGCCGGTCCTTCCGTTGCCTCTTCGGTTGGCTGCCATCTGTGCATGCGCCGCCATCATCAGTGGTGGCATCCTCGGCGGCACCATCAGTGGTGGCATCAGTGTGGTCATCCTCGGCGGCACCATCCGTGGTATTAGGATAGGTGGGGAAGGCGGCGTCCTCATAGAAGTGAGGTTGTTCCTCCATCTCCTGGGACAGCTCCCAGAATGCCTTGCCGCCCGAACCCCCGGCCTCATCGTTGTGGGCCATGTTTCTCTCTAAATAGAAACAAAGTTTGGTCAAAAAGTTGGTTATTGTCAAGGAACAAGATCTCTAAGTTGACCAAATAACCCAATTCTCGAGGAATGTCGCCAAAAAGTTGGTTATTGTCAAGGAACAATTGAGAGATGTTTGTGATATTGCCTAGGTGTTTTGGGATAGAACCTGTTAGTGTGTTGTTGCTAAGGTCCAAGTCCTCGTTCTCAGGGTAACCTAGTTCTTGAGGGGTGTGTCTAGAAAGTTGGTTGCTGCAAAGATACAAGGTTGTGAGTTTGGTCAAATTGCCTATGATGTTTGTGATATTGCCTTGGATCTTTAAGGCACTGTTGCATGATAATCCAACCACTAAAGAATAAGAATACTATTTTTGTTCATAGGCAACACTTTTTGTTCTTGTTTTTGTGGTCGAATTGATGTTGAGCTAAAGGGTAAGGACAACTGGAAAAGGGGGTCAATGGGTCGAGAGGACACACCGCATGCTCGTATTCAGCCGCCCGGTACGTTATTTCTTGATTCAACACCACGTGAAATGACGAGGCATTTGCTATGAGTATACTACTAAAGTTTAGCTCGATATGACCCCAAGACACATTATCGAGACAAGAAAGAGCATAATACATTTGTCAAACCATTCCGCGGTTATTGGTTGCGAGCTGAATAAGATGTATACAACCAAGGATATCCATCAGTCCGCTACCCGCACAGACATGTCTATCCGATCCATTTTCATGTAACAATTTTTTGTGTCGCTTCCCTTTGTTGCAATTGTGACCGGGCAAACTGTTACTTGTCGATCAATGCCACACGAGAAACATTATCAAGACCAAAAGCAGCACGATATATACTATTCTCAATTATTGTTTGCCCGCCGAATACAAGCTCCTATACTACAACCAAAGTCCAAAGACAACCAGAAGGTGTTTTTAATGGTAAATAGCATCATTAACAGTTTTATTATAACATTACTAGTTGCAACAAGTGACGGTTAAATAAATAGAAAAAGTATGAGTATTCTCAAACCAGTTGCTTGCGGGCGCAAGTATGCTCTACACGTTCGCAACAGAGCAGAGTAATCAACGTTGTAGACTAGTCTCAAAGACATCTTGGCCATTAATTAATTAATCACATATGTAAGCAAGCAAGCAATCAACATTGTACTCCTTCGTAGGAGTAATTCTTATTCTACTGTACACTAACAACAGGAGCAGTACAAGTATGAAGCAACAAAATAGTATTATATGGACAAAAAATACTAAACTAATCCAACCACTAAAGCAAATTAATTTTTATTTCGGTTGAGAATCGGGCACCTTCTAGGTCAAGAAAATTGGGCATGACCTTTGCTAATTTTCTTGACCTTGGAGTGCCCCATTTCTCAACCGAAACGGAAATTAATCAACGTTTCAGGAGAAAGTGGTCATTTTAGAAGATCACAAGTAGCAGCAGCATCACTTGACAAAATCACAACTAGCAGCAGCTCGCAGATAGCAGCAGCAGCATCACTTGGCAAGTAGTACAGCAGCAGCAGCAGCATGCATGCACTGGTCCATGGCACAAAGTCCATGACCCAGAACAGAGCACTTTACTAAAAATGAAGAAGAAAAAAGGCATGCATGCACTGGTTGTAGCAAATCATCATTTCTGAATCAAAACAACAATTAGGATAGGGAAATTATGACACACTTCTGAAGAAAAAATGATTTGTGTAATCTGGTTGGTACTCTTACAGTTGCATAAATGATTTTTGCATGCCTACACATCATGGTGCATGGTCTAGCACTGCAAACTCAGTCCTCATGATTACTGCCTTTGTAAACATGATGTTTTGCTCTTGCCCTAGCTTTGTTATGTCTAGTGGAATGGAGATGAAAATGATGAAATGTGACAGGTACTTATGATGAGGCTTTTACATGGGTACTCATGGTGCAGCTTTGTTTAGTTGTGCCGAGAAGCTGGTCTAGGCCTCTGTGAATATTACATATACTTTGTTCTGATTCACTCCATTCTGTTCAAACAAGTAGAGATCATGGCTAGTGTCTTGTGAAATAACTATTGATCTTCATTGTTTATTTCTGTTTCTTTAAGATCTATGCATAGCATCTTGTCAGTTCCCTTTTGGTGGTTTCTGTTAATTTTGCCTTGCTTTTGGTTTGATTTGGGAGTTTGGGACCATGAAGATAAATACATCCGATCCCTTGGTTGACAGATGTTGCCTGGTCTTCCACCATGGCAGCTCTGTCAAGATTATCTCCCCAGGAATATGATATGTACCTTACTCATCTGAGTTGTCCCTTAGCCTACAATGAAGCAGATTTTTGACCTAGGTCTGGCATGTTTGGGCCCAGTGCACGCAGGAACGAAATTTTGTACTAATCAAAATATAGCTCCATAATTTTGTTAAGATGGATTGATTTTTTTTCTTTTATTTGTATTGTTCTGTGTGTGAAGATGACCGAGTCGCATTTTCAAATTTCACATGAAGCAATATAAGGTGAACGGTAAATAAAATATCTTACTCCCTTAAACATAAATAAATAAATGAAGATCGTACAAAATACAAGAAAATAGGCAATTTGCGTAGGCATAATTTGTGGAATATTATGATGTGAGGACTGAACCAAATAGTTCCTTTGAAATGAAATATGAAAACATATGTGATCTCTACTTACAAAGTACCAAACAGAATGGCAGAAATACTGCACTTTCTTTTGCAAGGCAGGGAGTTCCTTTCATTTTTAGACAGATACATCATATATGTTTGATATTTGCTGGAACATGATATATCATATATCTATGATATTTGCTGGAATTTT
>NC_041381.1:660957137-661033906 GCF_002162155.2 Triticum dicoccoides
TTAGCATTTAAAAAGCTGTTTCATACTTATTTGTGTTTAAATATGTTCAAACTTGTTTAAATAATAACAGTAATATTTTTTTATAAGACAGTAGCATTTAAAAAGCTGTTTGATACTTATTTTTTTTATAAGACGGTGCGCGGGGTGCGGGGGGTCGGCGGCGGCGGTTGAGTAGGGGAATCGAGGGTGCGGGGGGTCGGCGGCGGCGGCCGGTGGACTGGGGGGGTGCTCGGCGGCGAGGGGGACCGGATCTGGCGAGGTGGGATAGCGATCGAGATGGAGGGGGCCGGGATCGAGATCGAGTGTCCATGAAATTTAAAAATATTCATGATAGTTCAAAAAGTACCCATGAAATACAATCGAGAAATGAAGGCTACGATTTAAATACAATCGATCTTAGCTAGCTATCTGTTCAGAATCTTCTTGCCCTTCTTTTTCGCATATGGAGTTCTTCTGTGGAACGGACGTCCTTTAGGTAGGGTGGTCCTGCTTCTTCTTGTGGTGTATGCTGCTACTTCATCATCGTCGTCATGTTCGATCCTCGGGTCGCCGTACTTGTCGAAGTCTTGCTCATTGGCTACTCCATCCATTCCGATGATCTTCCTTTTGCCTCTCCTCACGACAACACGACTGGGCTTTGGCGGGTCGGTAATGAAGAAGCATTGGTCCACTTGGGAAGCCAGTACCCATGGCTCATTTTTCGCGGTGACGTTTGCGCCCGCGGTCTTGGATTTGGCTTCGGGTATAACCATGGTGGTGAAATACCGGTCTTCTTTTATGACGTTCTTGGCCCATCTAACACGGAACATCGGGACCTTCTCTCCAGCGTAGCTCAGCTCCCAGATCTCCTCGATCCTTCCGTAGTATCTGTCCTTGTCGTTACCGGTGTAGGATTCCATCGTTACCCCGGAGTTCTGATAACCATCGCTCTTCATGTCCTTGGCCTCGGTGTAGAATGTGTAGCCGTTGATATCGTACACCTCATAGGTCATCAGGTTGTGCTCGGCGCCCTGTGACAAGGCGAATATGAGTTGTTCTTCCGTGGAAGAATCCTCATGTAAAGGGTACGACAGAGGCTTCTGCTTGAACCAACGCATGAAACATGAGTTGTGCTCTTTGAGTATATCTCCGTCCGTCCTCTGTTGGCCTCGGTCATTGTACGTCTTCTTAATAAAGGTTTTGTGCTCTACCACCCAAGGATCGACCACGTCTATGTGTTGTAGCGCGACTAGGTTTGCTCTTTCAAAGTCGGTGAGTCGACCCTCGAAGTCGACATGCATTTCGCGGCGACCCTCACGGTGACCCCATCCAGCGAGCCTGCCGAGGTGCCTGTTGACAGGCAGACCAACGGGGTTCTCGATGCCTAGATAATTCGTGCAGTAGGAGATGCACTCTTCGGTCAGAAAGCCCCTGGCTATGCTTCCTTCTGGACGTGACATGTTGCGAACGTATCCTTTGATGACACCATTCATCCTTTCGAACGGCATCATGCTGTGCAGGAACGTCGGCCCGAGTTGGATGATATCCTCCACTATATGGACCAGCAGATGCACCATAACGTCGAAGAATGCGGGCGAGAAGTACATCTCAAGCTCGCATAGTATCACCACGATCTCTTCCTGTAGCCTTCTGAGTTGCCTCACGCCAATCGACTTCCGAGAGATGACGTCGAAGAAGTTGCATAGGCCAAATAGCATTTCACGGACGTGCGCGTCCATGATCCCACGGATTGCAACTGGAAGTATCTGCGTCATCAGCACGTGACAGTTGTGAGACTTCATCCCGTTGAACTTCTGCTTCGCTGGGTCTAGGTATCTGCTTATCTTCCCCGCGTAACCGTAAGGAAGTTTTACTCCTAGGAGGCAGGTGAAAAACTGCTCGATCTCCTCCTGACTTAGAGTGAAGCATGCGGGAGGGTAGTCATTTCCGGTCTTCTTGGCCTTTTTGCCTTTGCGACGACTTTCTGTGTCCTGCTTCGCCTCATCATCATCATCATCATCATCATCATCATCATCATCATCATCATCATCATCATCATCATCATCATCATCATATATAGCGTGAAGCTCCTGCCTGATGCCCATTGATTTCAAGTCTGCCCTTGCTTTCGGCCCATCTTTGGTCCTCTCTGGCATGTTGAGCAGGGTACCAAGCAGACTCTCGCACACGTTCTTCGTGATATGCATGACATCAAGGCTGTGAGGCACACGGTGGATCTTCCAGTACGGCAAGTCCCAGAAAACAGACCTCGTTTTCCATACCTTCAGCAGCGGCTCTGGCGCCTTTCGCTTCTTTCCCGGCTCTGGCGCCTTTTGCTTCTTTCCCGGCAGTGGGCAGTCTTTCCAATTTTTCAACAGCTTGTCTATTTCCTCGCCGCTCCTCGTACACGGGCGTTTTTGGGGTTCGGTTTCACCATCGAACAGATCCTTGCGTTTCCTCCACGGGTCATCGTCGCGAAGCCACCTTCGATGTCCCATGAACACGGTTTTCGAAGACCCGGGATCTCTATCTAGCTGGCGATACGTTGTGTCATCCATGCACCTTACGCATCCAGAAAATCCGTGGACTACCTGCCCCGCAAGATATCCGTAACCGAGATAGTCGTGCACCGTCGTGAGCAGTGCGGCTCTCATAGGGAAATATTCTTTCTCTGCAGCGTCCCACGTATTGGCTGGCGTTTTCCACAGCGTGTCAAGCTCCTCTTTCAGCAGCCCCAGATACAGATTGATGTCGTTCCCTGGTTGTTTCGGCCCTTCAATTAGCATACTCATGTGAATGTACTTCCTCTTCATGCACAACCAGGGGGAAAGGTTGTACATCCACACAAACACAGGCCAGGTGCTATGTGTGCTTCTCTGGCTGCCAAACGGATTGACTCCATCGGTGCTCGCGCCCAGCACGATGTTCCTTGGATCGTTCCCAAATTCTGGGTATTCGAAGTTCAATGCTTGCCACTGGCTCGCATCCTTAGGGTGACTCAGCATCTTGTCTTTTTTATCTATCTCCGGATCATTTGCGTCATCTTCTCTCTTCTTCTCCTCCCTATCCGCGTGCCAACGCAGGAGCTTTGCTACCTTAGGATCCGCGAAATACCGCTGTAGACGAGGAGTGATCGGAAAGTACCACACCACTTTTCGAGGAGCTTTCTTCCTCTTCTTGTATCGAGTGACACCGCACACCGGACATATTGTAGACTCCGCGTGCTCGTCCCGATAAATGATGCAATTGTTCATGCACACATGGTATTTCACGTGCGGTAAATCCAGAGGACACACGATTTTCTTCGCCTCCTCCAAACTGGTCGGGCACTTGTTCCCCTTGGGAAGACGTTCGTGCCAGAATGACATGTTCTCGTCGAAGCATGCGTCGGTCATTTTGTGTTTTACCTTCATCTCCAGAGCCATGAGCGTTACTTTCAGGTGGGTATCCTCGGGCCTGCATCCTTCATACAACGGAGTAACCGCGTCTAACTCAAGTTGATCCATCTTGGCTTTCTCTCGGGCGGCAGCTCTTGCGTTATCCGTCTGCTTGAGAAACAGCTCTTGAATATGAGGGTCCTGCACCCAGCCCATCGATGGTCCAACGTCGTCTGCTCCGCCGGCATCATCATCATGTCCTGCATCTTCTACATGATGACTGTGTACAGCATCACCATCGTGATCATCTCCTGGGGATTCTTCGTCTTCTCGCCCCCCCGAGCCGCGGTGGTTGTCTTGCTGCCCTTCCTCATTTCTTGCCCGGCCCCCATGGACGACTTCGTAGTCATCTTCATCACCTTGCCACCGATAGCCATCCATGAAACCACGCAAGAGCAGGTGGTCCCGCACCTGCCCGGAATCCGGGTCCGCAATAAGGCTATTCAGCTTGCATCTTTGACACGGACATCTTATCTCCGTCTCGTTCTTTTGAAGCATCTCGGCCTTCGCGGACCTCAAAAACCTATTCATGATGCCTTCGGTCATCGTGCGGACCATGGTCGCCTGCGGGGTAGAGCAAAACGATATTTTAGACCCAAGAAAAAATTTGGCATGACTTTCCCTAAAAATAGGACCAAAAAGAATGCTTAATGCCAAAATTCTCGCCGAAACGGAAATGAATCAACATTCCGGCAAAATATTGGCAACTATCGCATTTCAAATACCGGTACACCTCCAAACACAAACACATATGCAACACCACAAACATATGCAACACCACGAACATACATAGATCTAGCTAGGCCATAAAAAGTGCATGTGCACATTGTTTGTAGGGAGAATAACATAAATATAGCTTCCCCCCTTACTTACCTAGCAAAACAAGGTAACTTAACCACTTAATTTGAATGAATCTATGGTGGAAATGAGGTGAAAAAGAGGAGGCACCCGAGACAAGGAGGAGGCGGTGGAGAGAATGAAGTGGGGAGAAAGTGAGTGTGGGAGGAGAGGCTGTCCAAAATATCTTGTTGCTGCCCACTTACTAATGGCGCACCAGCAACAAATGCGCCATTAGTAATCCAGGTTACTAATGGCGCACCCCCTGGCGGTGCGCCATTAGAACTTTTGCAAAAAAAGGAATAAAAGCAATAATAAAAAAATAACATTAGTGGCGCACCTTCTGGATGGTGCGCCATTACTAGTTACAACTAGTAATGGCGCACCACCAGGGGATGCGCCATTAGTATGTTTGGACAGGCGCACTAGTTCAAAAAAAAAATTGGTACTAATGGCGCACCGTGGTCAGGGTGCGCCATTAGTAGTTTCAACACTAATGGTGCATCAGAGGGTGGTGCGCCATTAGTATATACTAATGGCGCACCACTTGTCTGGTGCGCCATTAGTGTCATTTCCATCTATAGCCCTTTTCCTAGTAGTGATCCTCCGTTGGAGGAGCATCCGGCTCATGCCTTGTGTTCGCCTCCCCTTCCGGACTGCGCGTTGGAGCATGGCTAGCGGAGGCTTGATTGGCAACATCTTCGGACACTGTCCGGCGAGCGCTCTTTCTCCTGGAAAAGTCACGAGCGTTAATATACCTCCTAAGGATCCTTCCTTTAAAAATAGCGGTGCGCTGTACTGTTGCGCCAATCTTTCAATTCACGTCGCACTCCTCTTCCGCCTGCTGGGCCAAACTGACCCTTGCTGGTCAGCCGTCGCGGGTTCAGCTTCCCGCCATAAAGACGCCTCCTGCGATGCACCATTGGTGTAAGATGGTCAGAAATGAGCATGGATCAAATGATGGTGTCAGGACTCCAGTCGTAGTCACCTGGGAAGCCGGAAATAAACCGGGGTAGTCAGCCGTAATGGCGACTAGAACATCGTCCATGCTAAGTTGGTGGAACACCCTGTCGATCAGCTCCACCTTTATGTCCGGATCCTCTTCGGAGGCCGGATCAAGGGATCGTCCCGGATCCTCGGGCTGTGGAGTCAGGCTTTGTATGCCCTCCACGTCCCGGCGCAGCTCCTGCGTCAAAATCAGAAAGTAAGACACTTGACTTTGGAAATATGGATCGGATAGATAAACGTCCGCTTACCCAGCTCCGAGGGTTATTCATGGAGAATCCATTCAATGGACTCGTGCGGAGGAAGACCTCCTTCTCCCCCTTGTACAAGCTGGAGAGGATCTTTACCACATCGGCGGCCGAGCCCGGCCCTCTGCGGCCATGATGGGTGGCGTCATCTTCCCCGTTGAAATCCCACATAGGGTGGCCCCTATATTGGAGCGGCTGCACCCCTCGCATAATGCACGTGGCCATGATTCCAATCATGGTCAATCCAGAGTGGGCTAGTAACCTAATCCGGCCCATCAGATAATGGATGCTCCCATCATCTTCCCGTGAAGGGCTCCGCGGGCGCCAACTCAGGCGTTTCTTCAAGGGAGCATTGCTGAACTCTGGGAGGCCGATCCGAACTGGATCCGGTAGAGGGGCGTCCACCATGTAGAACCATTCCGAAGGCCAGTCTTCGGACGCCTTCTTCGGGGTGCCGGATAGATATCCGGTCCCGGCGATGCGCCATATTTCGGCTCCGCCCACTTGATATATCGACCCCTCGTGAGAACGGGGTACGAGGCAAAACAATCTCTTCCACAGCGTGAAATGGGGCTCGATGCCCAAGAACAGCTCGCAAAGAGCTACGAAGCCCGCGATGTGCAAAATGGAGGCAGGTGTAAGGTGGTGAAGCTGGAGTCCGTAGAACTCCAGGAGCCCCCGGAGAAACGGATGTATGGGAAATCCGAGTCCCCTTATTAGATAAGGGACGAAGCATACCTGCTCTCCTTTGGAAGGATTGGGGACGCTCGCCGCCTGCTTTCCACCCCGGAAGGTGGCCAATCCGGCTCGAACCGGAACCATGAAGGCTGGGGGAAGATATCCCTCGGTTTGGAGCGCCACTAGCTCTTTGTGTGGAACTGAGCATCTCCCCCAATCTCCTGGCTGAGCGCTGGGAGCGCGAGAGGAGGAGCCACGTCGACTATCCATGATAGAATGGATTTTTGTCAGAGGTGCTTCGATGAGTACTTGCGGAAGGAGGATGGTGTGAGTTGGATCTAGATCCTCGCCTCTCTTATAGGCGGCTTGTTCGCACGGCTAGGGGGTAAAATGTAAAAATACCCTAGCTTTTCACATTCATACGACACGTGGAAGAGGGCCATTATTGGACGTAGAAGCCAAGGAGCGCAACATTTATAAGTAACCCGGACACTATTCGACAGGAACATGAAGTTTGAAGGAGAACCCGCCTTGCAACGCCGAAGACAATATACGCACCGGACTCGTCATCATTTAAGCCTGGTTCGGGGGCTACTGAGGGAGTCCTGGACTAGGGGGTGTCCGGATAGCCGAACTATCATCATCGGCCGGACTCCAAGACTATGAAGATACAAGATTGAAGACTTCGTCCCATGTCCGGATGGGACTTTCCTTGGCGTGGAAGGCAAGCTTGGCAATACGGATATGTAGATCTCCTACCATTGTAACCGACTTTGTGTAACCCTAGCCCTCTCCGGTGTCTATATAAACCGGATGGTTTAGTCCGTAGAATAACAACAATCATACCATACGCTAGCTTCTAGGGTTTAGCCTCCTTGATCTCATGGTAGATCTACTCTTGTAATACCCACATCATCAATATCAATCAAGCAGGACGTAGGGTTTTACCTGCATCAAGAGGGCCCGAACCTGGGTAAAACATCGTGTCCCTTGTCTCCTGTTACCATCCGCCTAGACGCACAGTTCGGGACCCCCTACTCGAGATCCGCCGGTTTTGACACCGACAGTATATGTGATATACATGTAATTGATGTGTACCTTACCAGTACTCGTAGTAGCTCCTGGGTATTTGATACCGGTGCGGTTGCTCATATTTGTAACTCAAAGAAGGAGCTGCGGAATAAGCGGAGATTGGCGAAGGACGAGGTGACAATGCGCGTCGGGAATGGTTCCAAGGTCGATGTGATCGCCGCCGGCATGCTACCTCTACATTTACCTACGGGATTAGTTTTAAACCTCAATAATTGTTATTTAGTGCCAGCTTTGAGCATGAACATTGTATCTGGATCTCGTTTAATATGAGATGGCTACTCATTTAAATCCAAGAATAATGGTTGTTCTATTTATATGAGAGATATGTTTTATGGACATGCCCCGATGGTCAATGGTTTATTCTTAATGAATCTAGAACGCGATGTTACACATATTCATAGTGTGAATACCAAAAGATGTAAAGTTGATAACGATAGTCCCACATACTTGTGGCACTGCTGCCTTGGTCACATTGGTGTCAAGCGCATGAAGAAGCTCCACGCTGATGGACTTTTAGAGTCTGTCGATTATGAATCATTTGACACATGCGAACCTCATGGGCAAAATGACAAAGACTCCATTCTCCGGAACAATGGAGCGAGCAACCAACTTATTGGAAATCATACATACTAATGTGTGCGGTCCAATGAGCGTTGAGGCTCGCGGAGGATATCATTATGTTCTCACTCTCACTGACGACTTGAGTAGATATGGGTATGTCTACTTAATGAAACACATGTCTGAGACCTTTGAAAAGTTTAAGGAATTTCAGAATGGGGTAGAAAATCAATGTGACCAAAGGATAAAGTTCTTACGATCAGATCGTGGAGGAGAATATTTAAGTCACGAATTTGGTACGCACTTAAAGAAATGTGGAATCGTTTCACAACTCACGCCACCTGGAACACCTCAGTGTAACGGTGTGTCCGAACGTCGTAATCGCACTTTATTGGATATGGTGCGATCTATGATGTCTCTTACCGATTTACCGCTATCTTTTTGGGGATACACTCTAGAGACAGCTACATTCACTTTAAATAGGGCACCGTCTAAATCCGTTGAGACGACACCGTATGAATTATGGTTTGGGAAGAAACCTAAGCTGTCGTTTCTAAAAGTTTGGGGATGCGATGCTTATGTCAAGAAACTTCAACCTGAAAAGCTCGAATCCAAGTCGGAAAAATGCGTCTTCATAGGATACCCTAAGGAAACCATTGGGTATACCTTCTACCTCAGATCCGAAGGCAAGATCTTTGTTGCCAAGAACAGGTGCTTTCTGGAGAAAGAGTTTCTCTTGAGAGAAGTAAGTGGGAGGAAAGTGGAACTTGATGAAGTACTACCTCTTGAACCGGTAAGTAGCGCAGCTCAGGAAGATGTTCCTGTGGTGCAAGCACCAACTGAAGAGGAAGTCAATGATGATCAAGGTACTTCGGATCAAGTTACTACTGAACTTCGTAGGTCCACAAGGACATGTTCCACACCAGAGTGGTATGGCAACCATGTCCTGGAAATCATGTTGTTAGACAACGGTGAACCTTCGAACTATGAAGTAGCGATGGCAGGCCCAGATTCCAACATATGGCTTGAAGCCATGCAATCCGAGATAGGATCCACATATGAAAATGAAGTATGGACTTTGACAGACTTGCCCGATGATCGTCAGGCGATAGAAAACAAATGGATCTTTATGAAGAAGACGGACGCGGATGGTAATGTTACCATCTATAAAGCTCGACTTGTCACTAAGGGTTATCGACAAGTTCACGGGGTTGACTACGATGAGACATTCTCTCCCGTAGCGAAGCTAAAGTCCGTCCGAATCATGTTAGCAATTGCCGCATACTATGATTATGAGATATGGCAAATGGACGTCAAAACGGCATTCCTTAATGGCCATCTTAAGGAAGAACTGTATATGATGCAGCCGGAAGGTTTTGTCGACCCTGAGAATGCTAAAAAGGTATGCAAACTCCAGCGATCCATTTATGGACTGGTGCAAGCATCTCGAAGTTGAAGCATTCGCTTTGATGAGATGATCAAAGCATTTGGGTTTATGCAGACTTATGGAGAAGCCTGCGTTTACAAGAAAGTGAGTGGGAGCTCTGTAGCATTTCTCATATTATATGTAGATGACATACTTTTGATGGGAAATGATATAGAACTTTTGTACAGCATTAAGGCCTACTTGAATAAGTGTTTTTCAATGAAGGACCTTGGAGAAGCTGCTTACATACTAGGCATCAAGATCTATAGGGATAGATCGAGACGCCTCATAGGTCTTTCACAAAGCACATACCTTGATAAGATATTGAAGAAGTTTAATATGGATCAGTCTAAGAAGGGGTTCTTGCCTGTGTTGCAAGGTGTGAAATTGAGCTCAGCTCAATGCCCGACCATGGTAGAAGATAGAGAAAAGATGAGTGTCATCCCCTATGCCTCGGCTATAGGGTCTATTATGTATGCCATGCTGTGTAGAAGACCTGATGTAAACCTTGCCGTAAGTTTGGTAGGAAGGTACCAAACTAATCCCGGCATGGAACACTGGACAGCGGTCAAGAACATCCTAAAGTACCTTAAAAGAACTAAGGATATGTTTCTCGTTTATGGAGGTGACGAAGAGCTCGTCGTAAAGGGTTACGTCGATTCTAGCTTCGACACAGATCTGGATGACTCTAAGTCACAAACCGGATACGTGTATATTTTGAATGGTGGGGCAGTAAGCTGGTGCAGTTGCAAGTAAAGCGTCGTGGCGGGATCTACATGTGAAGCGGAGTACATGGCAGCCTCAGAGGCAGCGCATGAAGCAATCTGGGTGAAGGAGTTCATCACCGACCTAGGAGTCATACCCAATGCGTCAGGGCCGATCACAATCTTCTGTGACAACACTGGAGCTATTGCACTTGCCAAGGAGCCCGGGTTTCACAAGACGACCAGGCACATCAAGCGTCGCTTCAACTCCATTCGTGAAAATGTTCAAGATGGAGACATAGATATTTGTAAAGTGCATACGGACCTGAATGTAGCAAATCCGTTGACTAAACCTCTCCCTAGTGCAAAACATGATCAACACCAGAACTCTATGGGTGTTCGATTCATCACAATGTAACTAGATTATTGACTCTAGTGCAAGTAGGAGACTGTTGGAAATATGCCCTAGAGGCAATAATAAAATGGTTATTGTTATATTTCTTTGTTCATGATAATTGGCGATAATTGTCTGTTATTCATGCTATAATTGTGTTATCCGTAAATCGCAATACACGTGTAAATACATAGACCACAACATGTCCCTAGTGAGCCTCTAGTTGTCTAGCTCGTTGATCAACAGATAGTCATGGTTTCCTGACTATGGACATTGGATGTCATTGATAACGGGATCACATCATTAGGAGAATGATGTGATGGACAAGACCCAATCCTAAGCATAGCTCAAAGATTGTGTAGTTCGTTTTGCTAGAGCTTTTCCAAATGTCAAGTATCATTTCCTTAGACCGTGAGATTGTGCAACTCCCAGATACCGTAGGAGTGCTTTGGGTGTGCCAAACGTCACAACGTAACTGGGTGACTATAAAGGTGCACTACGGGTATCTCTGAAAGTGTCTGTTGGGTTGGCATGAATCGAGACTGGGATTTGTCACTCCGTATGATGGAGAGGTATCTTTGGGACCACTCGGTAATGCATCATCATAATGAGCTCAATGTGACCAAGTGTCTGTTCACGGGATCATGCATTATGGTACAAGTAAAGTGACTTGCCGGTAACGAGGTTAAATGAGGTATTGGGATACCGACGATCGAATCTCGGGCAAGTAACGTACCGATTGACAAAGGGAATTGTATACGAGATTAATTGAATCCTCGACATCGTGGTTCATCCGATGAGATCATCGAGGAGCATGTGGGAGCCAACATGGGTATCCAGATCCCGCTCTTGGTTATTGATCGGAGAGTCGTCTCGGTAATGTCTGCATGTCTCCCGAACCAGTAGGGTCTACACACTTAAGGTTCGGTGACGCTAGGGTTGTAGAGATATTAGTATGCAGTAACCCGAAAGTTGTTCGGAGTCCTAGATGAGATTCCGGACGTCACGAGGAGTTCCGAAATGGTCCGCAGGTAAAGATTTATATATAGGAAGTCAGGTTTCGGCCATCGAGAAAGTTTTGGGGGTCACCGGTATTGTACCGGGACCACCAGAAGGGTCCCGGGGGTCCACCGGGTGGGGCCACCTATCCCGGAGGGCCCCATGGGCTGAAGTGGGAGGGGAACCAGCCCCTGGTGGGCTGGTGCGCCCCCCTTGGGCCCCCCCTGCGCCTAGGGTTGGAAACCCTAGGGGTGGGGGCGCCTCCAGCTGGCTTGGGGGGCAAGTTTCCCCCCTGGCCGCCGCCCCCCCTGGAGATTGGATCTCCTAGGGCCGGCGCCCCCCTAGGGGGCCTATATAAAGAGGTGGGAGGGAGGGAAGCCACACCCATGCTCTTGGCGCCTCCCTCTCCCCCTACAACCTCTCCCTCTCGTAGAGCTTGGCGAAGCCCTGCCGAGATCGCTGCTGCATCCACCACCACGCCGTCGTGCTGCTGGATCTTCATCAACCTCTCCTTCCCCCTTGCTGGATCAAGAAGGAGGAGACGTCCTGCCAACCGTACGTGTGTTGAACGCGGAGGTTCTGTCCGTTCAGCACTAGGATCATCGATGATTTGGATCACGACGAGTACGACTCCCTCAACCCCGTTCTCTTGAACGCTTTCGCTCGCGATCTACAAGGGTATGTAGAAGCACTCCTCTCTCTCGTTGCTAGATGAACTTCATAGATTGATCTTGGTGAAGCGTAGAAGTGCTTTTATTTTCTGCAACGTTCCCCAACAGGTCGGGCCCGCCATTACCGGGCCTCGGCGCGCGGGCTGATCCACTGTGCTGAGGCAAGCGGTTGCGGTTCCTGTGGTTATTCACTGCGCAGTAAGTATGCGTGGAGATCATGGGGACGTGGGGGCATGGGCGCAGTTAATCCCACGTCCCACGCCCTGTCCCCTCGGCTTCATAGCCCAGGGGTTATAATTAGGGGGAGGGAGGGGTGTGGCGAGGCTCGCGCGCCCCCTCCCACTTCTTCTTCTTCCTCCCGCACTCTCCATCGTAGCTACCTCTTCGCCGCGGTGCTGCTGCTGCTGCTGCCCTTGCACTCTCGCCCCTCCCTCAGCTCCGCCCGCCGCCATGGCGCGTGAGAAAGGCGGCGACTGGGATGGCTCGACAGTCATCGAGGACCATATCACTTTCCTCCGCGACACGCGCCAGATGCCCAGCGCGGCATTCGTCAAGGCACGGCTACCGCCGGAGACGGAGATCTCGCCGACGCCGTAGGGGGACGAGTGGGTCGTCTTCCACTCGCACTTCCTCCGCGGCTTCGGCCTCCCGGCGAGCGGCTTCTTCCGCTCATTCCTCGACTTCAACCACCTCCAACCTCACCATATGACGCCCAATGCCGTGACCCTGCTCTCCACCTTGGTCACGGCATGCGAGGGCTACATCGGCATCTTCCCCACAAACGAGTTGTGGGGAGCGTTATTCTAAGAGAAGCTCGGCACCTCCACTAAGGACACGCCGGTCGAGTGTAGGGGCTACGTCGCCGTGCACCAGCCGGCGAAACGGAACGCCTTCCCCACCATCAAGCTGGCCCAGTCAATGAAGATGTGGGAGCAGTCCTACTTCTACATCCAGAACGTAGATCCTGCTGCCGACTTCCTCAACCTGCCGGCCTACGAGGCCGGTCCCCCCACCGGGCTCCGGTCCAACTGGGGGTACAAGCCGAAGCCGGTGTTGGCGGATGCGGCGGCCACCATCGGCCGACTCCGGGTGCTCCAAGAGTTGGAGGGCCTCGTGGCCTCCGACCTCCTCATCGTATTCGTCAAGCGCCATGTCCTCCCGCTCCAGAGCCGCCCCCATCCAATCTTTTGGATGGGAGGGCACCGCAATCCGTGCCGGTTTTGCATGAAAGGGATGCCGCCTGCCGAGGCCGCGCAGATGGTGAATGAGATCTCTGACCTCAAGGTGCCGGAGGAGGACTGGCGGTACGAGAAGCGGCCGTACTCCCGGCACAATCCGCCGCCTGCCGTAAGTCCCTTGATTTCTTCCTTTAGATTTTTCTTTTGGTCTTGCTTTCCTTGTGATTCGACTCCTTCTTTGGATGCAGATTTACATGTCCGCGGCGGCAGCCGCCATTTTCGGGCCGGGTAGTAACTACCACCCGGACAGGGCGGTGAGCGACGAGGACGACCCCGACCTGGGGGCGGCCGCCCTGGCGGACGACGCAACAGGCGGCGGTGGCGGCGGCGCAGGCGGCGGTGGCGGCGGTGTGGGGACCTGGCCCGACAAGGACGAGCCGTGCCCCACTCAGAGCATGGCCAACACCGGCGCCGGCCCCTCCACCGGGCCGCCCGCCCGCGGCGGCAAGCGGATGCGGAAGCAAGGTCCGCCTTGTTCAGCAGCGCGCCAAAAAAACCCAAGAACCCGGCCGCAGCGACCAGGCGGAAGAGGCCACCGCCAAGGCGGTCATGTATCGGAGGCAGCCGAGGGTACCCGTTATGGTGTCGGCGTAAGTGTCTTTCTCCCGACTTTTACTCCTTCTGTCGATCCGGCCTGTCAGTAAATTCCTTGTTGTATCTTCAGATCTCAGGGCCCCTACCACCCTCGAGAAGTCGGGTGCCGCCTCAGTCATCAGGTCAGCGACGACCTCTTCCACCAGTCGGTGGATTGATCCGGCCGCCGACCTGCGGGAGGCGACGGAGCGAAACGCGCGAGGCGCGTGATGAAGAGGCCGACCGTGTGGCGAAGGAGGAGGCGGACAGGGCCGCAGCCTCCATGGCGAGGAGGTTGGTGCAGGCGGAGGCCGAAGCAGCGGACAGGGAGCGGCTCGTGGAGGCTGCGCATCGCCAGGAGCCGCTGCTTGTGACACCACTGAACACCGTGCCGCCTCCACCGGAGTTCGAAGCGACAAGCGGGGGAGTTGACGAGAAGCACTCGGTCATGGAGAGGAGGGTTGGCGACGTGGCCATGCCTGACTTCTTCGTGCCACCGCCGCCTATTAGCGAAGCGTGGGTCGAGCAGCCGGCCGAGCCGCTAGTGCTGCCGGCTGAGAACGTGGTGGTGACGGACCTAACTCCTCAGGTTCGCACACCCGTGCGTCGTCGTCTCGAGAAGACGGCCTCAGCACCGTGACCGCTGGAGACCGGAGCCGCGGGCTCGTCGATCCCCGACACTGAAGCGTCCAGCACCGTGCCGTCCGGCTGGGGGCGTGGAGGCGGGACGAGCGCCCTGAACCAGGCGTCCCTCGATGTCCAGGCCAAGCTCCGGGCTGAAGCCGAAGCCCTCAGGCACTGCAACGTGGCGTTCCTGGACTCGCGAGCTGATATCCGCGTAAGCCTCCTTCTTATTTTTCCTTTGATCTTCTTTCAATCCTTCGTGGGGGCGCACCAGCGCACCCACTGGGTGTAGTCCCCAAGTTCCGGGATGGCTGCTGAGTAGGCGGTCCGAAACTTCATCTTGTTGGAGCTGAGTGTTGATCTTGTCCGGCATCCCCCCTTCCGCAGGACTACCACAACCTCCGTGCGCCACCTACAACTCCAGGGTTCAGGAGCTGGAGACACAGACCGTCCATCTGTCCGAGAGCGGGAGTGAGTTTTTTGCTCCTTTATTCTGTGGGGGCACGCCAGCGCACCCGCGGGGTGTAGTCCCCGACGTTCCAGCCGGCTGCTGAGCAGTCGAGCCGAATCTCCCTGGTTAGCTGCATGTGTTTTGTTTTGTTATTTGACTGATCCTCTTCCTTCTCTTTCCTTTCTTCAAAGGCCATTGCCGCCTTGCAGCAGCAGCTAGGCGAAGCCAACACCGGCATGCGTGGCAAGGAGGCAGAGTGCAGCCAGCTGGCCGAAGAGCGGGACCGGCTGGTCGCTCAGCTTGCTGAATAGGCGGAGGCCCTCAAGGCGGCCCAGTCGGAGGTGAAGACGAAGGAAGCGGACCTCCTTGCCGAGTTTGAAGTCGAGCGTTCCGCCTGGGCCGACAGGGAAGCCCAGATGACGGCCTGCTTCAGAAGCATTGAAGACTTGGTCAACGGTCAGCTTTATTCTCTTGGTTTTTGTTTCGAACTGTCATCCCTCATCTAGGCCAATCTCTTGCTTATAACCTTGGCCTTTCTCTTCTTTTGTCCAAAATAGACTTCTTCCCTGGCTACTCTGTTGCCGCGATCCAGATGATCGAGGCTCAGCGAGAAGAGAGGAGGGCGGAGGGCGTGCAGATCGCTGCTGACGCCCCCCGGACTCTCAATGAGCAAATCTTCAGCGTACAGGCCCGCCTTTGGCCTGCTCATCAAATGCTGCGCCGGCTTCAGCGTATCAGCATCCAGGTAGTTTCCGACCTCTGGCCTGGCCTGCCGGCTCCGCGCACCCGAAGTCGGGTTGCCGACTGGCTGGAGGTGGCGGCCAGCCGCCTGGAAGCCTGGAAAGGCTAAGCAGCCTGGGCAGGAGCGCGCCGGGCCTTGGAGTTCGTCAAGGCGTGGTACCCTGGGCTAGATCTAGCCCAGTTGACCACGTTCCAGCTGGAGGCGCAGGAGGAGCTGGCAGCGGTGGAAGCTGAACTCATCAACAGGGCGGCGGCGATCCTCGACTTCACCAATACCAGCGTCTTCGTCCCGGAGGTGGTTGAAGAGGGCGCCGAAGCGCCGCAGGAGTGGCTTGGGCTGAACCCGAAGAACAGCGAGGATTCAGCCGAAGTCATCGACTCCATCGACGAAGGAGAAGAGGAGGAGGGGGAGGAGGAGGAGGAGGAGGAGAGCGACATCGACCTGCCGGAGGTCGGGGCGGACGGTCAGCCCTAGCCTGATCGGGCCTCAAGCAACGAGCCGCGCGCCAAGGCGCTGACTGCTACTGGAGATGGCGAAGCAGAGATCGACCAGCCGCCCATTCCTCCGACGGACGCCACCAACTCCGTCATCCATCCCTCCGCCGTCCCAACTGCCGCAGCCGACTCTTCTGCCCAGACGGAGCCGCCTGTCGCGCCAGGCGGCACCGCCGACTCCAGCGTCCAGCCGGAGCCTTCTGCTGCGCCAATCGGCACCGCCCAGTCGGAACCTCCTGCTACTCCTTAGGATTTTCTCTTTTCCCCTATTTTACTTGAGTCTTGGACAACTTGGTTAAATTTCAGTTCCACCCGCGGGGTGTATGTCGAACTTTGTTTGAACGCGGGCTGGTAGGCCTTTATCTTTGTAAATATTCTATCATTGCTTATACTTGTTGTGCCGACCTCTAGCCTTTCTTCCCTTTTTCTCCATGGTTTTTTCCTTTGCCTCCCTCCCTTGGCTATGCTCTTACCAGCCGAGCAGCCGCTCTGCGGACTATGGCTGGGTTGAGTACTTTAGCTGTTTGTGGGAGGGCTAGTACTTAGCCATTCAGAGCGTTTGGTAATGAAAGCAGAGGCCGGCTGACCACTCGGCAGCCGGCCGACTAGGTGCGATGCCGGCCTCTACTATATGTGTTTCTTCCTTAGTCGTTTTTCATGTGGGGCACTATTTTGCAACCTTTGCCTGCCATGCAGTCGCTCTGCAAGCTGTGGCTTCTGACAAAGGAAGTTTTTGGTGCCGACACACTACTTGTCCGGCTGCAGGAGGCGGCATATAGTAGAAGGCAGCGAGGCTCTGGGCCGACTGGTCGGACCCGGTGCCAGGCGGAAGAAATAAAACTACTCATTCTTATAGGCATAACACTTATCATATAGATAAAAGAGGGTAGTCCCCGAGCTCATCTCGGGGGACCCGGAGTCTTTATACATAGTACAAAAGGTAGCGTGATACATACTGCTTTCAACTCTAAAACCTTTGGAGGAGGTTTGCGTTCCATGGCCTCTCCGTCTCTTTGCCTGAATCATCTCTCTTGCGCGCTCTGGGCTTCTGGACATTGATCAGATAGTAGGAATCGTTGCCCAGAACCTTCCTGATGATGAAAGGGCCTTCCCAAGGTGCCGAGAGCTTGTGCTGTCCTTCTGTTCGCTGGATCAGCCGGAGCACAAGGTCTCCCTCTAGGAAGGCTCTTGGTTTCCCCTTGCGGTTGTAGTATCGGCGTAGACTCTGCTGGTAGATGGCCGATCGGTTGAGTGCCAGTAGCCGGCCTTCCTCCAGCAAGTCGACACCGTCTTCTCGCACCTCCTTGGCATCCGCCTCGGTGTACATGGTGACTCTTGGTGAGTCGAATTCAATGTCTGTCGGGATGACGGCTTCGGCACCGTAGACGAGGAACAAGGGCGTGAAGCCGGTTGACTTGTTTGGGGTTGTGCGCAGGCTCCAGAGGACGGCCGGCAGCTCGTCGAGCCAGCAGCCGGCCGAATGCACCAGAGGCTCGACCAGTCGGGGCTTGAGGCCGGACAGAATGAGGCCGTTTGCGCGCTCCACTTGGCCATTTGACTGTGGGTGGGCAACAGACGCTAACTCCAGGCGGATGCCCTGTATTGTGCAGAAACGAGCCAAGGCTCCCTTGGCAAAGTTGGTGTCGTTGTCGGTGATGATGCTATGTGGTATGCCGTATCGCGTGGTGATGTCGGTGATGAAGGTCACGACAGTCGGCCCATTCAGTTTCTTGATTGGTTTTGCCTCTATCCACTTGGTGAACTTGTCCACATCAACAAGCAAATGAGTCATGCCACCACGGGCCGTCTTGAGTGGTCCTACCATGTCCAGCCCCCATACAACAAAGGGCCATGCTATGGGAATGGTCTTGAGTGCAGAAGCCAGCAGATGTGGCTTGGAGCAGAACCTCTAACACCCTTGGCACTTCTGATCCAGCTCGTTGGCTTCTTCTAGAGCAGTCGGCCAGAAGAATCCATGGCGGAAAGCCTTGGCCACAAGTGATCTTGAAGCTGCGTGATGGCCGCACTCGCCTTGGTGGATATCCCTGAGTATTGCTTGGCCTTGGTCCGGCTCCACGCAGTGCTGGTAAAGTCCGATGACACTTCTTCGGACTAGCTCTCTGTTGACTATGGTGTAGGCTGCAGCTCGCCTTTGCACTTGTCGGGCCGAGATCTCATCAGTCGGCAGCTCTTTATTCAACAGGAACTTGAGAATTGGTTGAGCCCAAGACGGCGCTGCAATTTCTTCGACTGCTACCACCACAACTTTTATGAGGGCGGTTGGGCCAGGAGGCGGCGGGCTGGCAGCTGCTTCTGCCTGCTGTGCTAATGAAGTCCCCGGGCGACTGTTGAAGTCCCCGGGCCGGGCTCTGGAGTCCCCGAGCCGGGTGCGGCTGCAACAGTCCCCGGGTCGCCTCCGAAAATCTCCGCGCCGGCCTCTAGGACTGTCAAGTCGGATCCGACTGCTTCGGGAGGAGCCGGCACGAAGATGGAATCTGATTCGGGAGACGGCTTGACAAACGGCTTGAGAAGGCAGCACGAGGCGACGCCGGCTGGTATAGCTTGCCGGATGGAGCCAATCCGTGCCAAGGCATCTACTTGCTCATTGTCGTTTCTTGGCACGTGAAGGAACTCGCACCCGTTAAAGTATCCGTTGAGTTGCTGTACGAGGAAGCGGTAGCTCGCCATATTTTCATCCTTGGCGTCCCAGTCGCCTGACGACTGCTGGACCACCAAGTCGGAGTCACCATAGCACAGGATCCGGCGGATACCGAGTTCCTTGGCAAGCCGGAGCCCGTGTATGAGTGCCTCATATTCGGCTACGTTGTTGGAGGCGGCGAAGTGGACTTGCAACACGTATTTGAGCTTGTCGCCTTTGGGAGAGGTGAGGACGACGCCGGCTCCCAGACCGGTGCGCATTTTCGAACCATCAAAGTGCATCCGCCAATGAGTAGAGTCTGGTGCAGGCGGCAAATATTGGGTCTCGGCCCAGTCGACGAGAAAGTCGAACAGCACTTGTGACTTGATGGCGGTGCGAGGCTGGTTGTGGATGGTGTAAGGGTCCAGATCAATGGCCCACTTGGCCACTCGGCCGGAGGCATCTCGGCTCCCAACGATCTTAGCAAGAGGAGCCGTGTAGACGACGGATATTGGGTGCTCTTGGAAGTAAGGCTTGAGCTTCTTGGCGGCAAAGTGCATGCCGTAGCACATCTTCTGGTAGTGCGGGTAGTTTTTCTTGGAGGCGGACAGTACTTCGCTTAAGTAATACACCGGTCTCTGGACCAGCAATGCTCTGTCCTCCTCCTTGCGTTCCACCACCATGACTACGCTGACGACATGACTGGTGGCTGCAATGTAGAGGAGCATGGGCTCCTTCTCAGTCGGAGTCGCCAAGATAGGCGGTGTTGCCAACATCTTCTTGAGTTGGACAAATGCTTCGTCCGCCTTGTCATTCCACTCAAAAAAAGTGGTCTTCTTCATGAGTTGGTACAAGGGAAGAGCGTTCTCGCCCAGCCGGCTGATGAAATGGCTAACTGACGCCAGGCAGCCGGTGAATTTCTGCACGTCCAGCAGTCGGGTGGGCACTTCCATCCTCTCAATTGCCTTGATGTCACAGGGTTGCACTCTATGCCGCGCTCTGAGAACAGGAAGCCAAGAAGCTGGCCGGCTGGTACTCCAAAGACGCATTTCTCTAGGTTGAGCTTGATCTGGAATTGGCGCAGGTTCTCAAAGGTTTCCTTGAGATCTTCTAGCAGCGTTCCGCGCTTCTCCGTCTTCACCACCACACCATCCACATAGACATGGGCATTTCTGGGAGCTGCTTGAGGAGGCACTTCTACATGCAACGTTGAAAGGTGGCGCCGGCATTTCGCAAGCCAAACGTCATGGTCAGGTAGCAGAAGGCTCCAAATGGCGTGATGAAGGCGCTCTTCAGCCTATCGGTCGGGTTCAGCTTTATCTAATGGTAGCCTGAATATGCATCCAAGAAACTCAACAGCTCGCATCGGCTATGGAGTCTATCACTTGATCAATCCTTGGTAGGGCAAATGGATCTTTGGGGCAGGCCTTCTTAAGGCTGGTATAGCTAATACACATACGCCACTGCTTGTTTTTTTCAATACTAGGACTGGATTGGTGAGCCATTCTGGAAAGAATACTTCCATGATGAATCCGGCTGCCAGAAGCCAGGCTATCTCTTCTCCAACAACTCTTCTCTTCTCATCCGACAGGCGGCACAAGGGCTGCCTAACCGGCTTGACGTCAGGTCGGACATGTAGTTTGTGCTCGGCGAAATCCGTCGGAACACCCGGCATGTCTTTGGGAGACCATGCAAAGATGTCCCGATTCTCACGGAGGAAATCGATGAGCTCGCTTTCCTATTTGCTGTCTAGGTTCGCACCTACGACAGCGTGCCTCTCCGGGTGCTCCGGGTCCAAGGGTATCTTCTTGGTTTCCTTTGCCGGCTTGAACGAGCCCTCCACATCCGACTCCTTGGGGGTGGGTGACATTTCCGGTTTCTTGCCTGCCATCGCCACCACCCGATCCAGGAGCTGCTTTTCGGCTGCAATTACGAGGGACTCGGCCAGCCGGCTACTGTCTGCGGTGCTGGCGGCCGACTTCCTGTAGTCTTCGACTACTGTTAGGATTCCCTTGGTACTCGGCATCTTCATCTTGAGGTAGCGTAGTGGGGGACTGCCATGAACTTGGCCAGGGTAGGTCGGCCAAGCAGTGCATGATAAGGGCTCTCTAGGTCCACCACCTCAAACCAAACTGGCTGTCGGCGGAAATGATTCTTGTCTCCAAAGAGGACATCGATCTGGGTCTTGCCGATTGGCGGGCAGGAAAGGCCAGGGACTATGCCATGGAATACAGTCCGACTGGGGAGGAGCTGTTTCTGCTTGATTCCCAACTTCTCCATTGTGTCACAGTACAGGATGTTTATGTTGCTGCCGCCATCTATCAAGACCCTGGAGAAGCGAGCCGCCCGCCTTTCCATTGCAAGGGTTGCATCTAGGACTAAGGCGTAGGAACCGGGGGACGGCATCACTTCCGGGTGGTCGGCCCTGCTCCAACTGATGGGCTTTTCTGACCAGTGCACGAACTCTAGGGTACTTGATGCCCCTGCATGCACCTTTACTGTTGTTGCCGTCTGCTGCGCCTATCATCGGCCACACTGGTGAACACGACATAGGCTCCGTGCTCTGTGGGATACTCATCTTGAATGGCACCGACTGGTCGGGCCGCCGGCTGCTGGGGTGGAGGAGGCGGCGGACCGGTAGGCGGAGGAGGTAGGAGGCCATCTCCCTTAGCAATCCTGGTGAGCCAGTGACACTTCCGAGTGGTGTGATTGGACGGCTTCGCGCCACTTTGGAATTTGCAGGGAGCATCAAGGGTCTGCTCGTACGAGAAGGCGGGCAGCCAGTTGGGCTTGCCGCCCTTCTGACGCTTGGGCGCTGGCTGCCCCTCCGGCTGCTGATCCTCGACTCTCGCCACCTGTCGGCTATTGGAAGCCGGTTGGGTGGCCTTCCGCTTGTTATCGCTTGGGGGCTGTCTCCGACTGGTCTCACCAGCCGGAGTCCGAGGAGCTTGGGGTGCTACCTTGCCGGATGGATCGACTAAAATCTCCGCCTTCATGGAGGAGTCGGCCGTGGCGTGCTTGTCGGCGATGATTAGTAGTTCGTCGAGAGTCGCAGGCTCATCGCAGAGAAGCCGGTGCTTGAGGAGGGTGCCTTCTCGGCACATGGCGGTGAAGTATTAGATGGCCTGCACCTCGTGCACGCCCTCGCAGGAGGTGCGCACTTCGGCCCAGCGCGTGAGGTAGTCGCGAGTCGATTCGCTGGGCCCTTGGCCGCACAAGGAAAGCTGTCATGGCTTGGGAGGCCGCTTGTACGTGCTGGTGAAGTTGCGGATGAAGGCCTCGGTGAAATCCACCTAGCTGTTGATGCTGCGGGGCTTCAGGCTATTGAGACACATTCGGGCAGTGCCTTGAAGCATGAGTGGGACGTACTTCACGGCAACACGCTTGTTGCCGTTCGTTATACTGACGGCTGTGGAGTAATCGACCAGCCAGTCCTCCGGCTTCACGGAGCCGGTGTACTTGGGTGTATCTCGCGGGAGAGTGAACCCTTTGGCAAAGGGCTCATCTTGGATTTGGGGGCCGAAGCAAGGCTGGCCCAACGCATCTTCTTCTTCCAGCGCCAGGGATTGGTTAAGGCGATCGATCCGATGGCGGGAGTCGTTCTCTCCGACTCCCTCTCGGCGGCCAAGGCGGTCGCCGAGTGTCGGGTGCGTGACAGGAGGTGGAGTGGGGTGCCTCGCTCCACGAGGCGGAGGAGGCGGCTGATCGCCTCGCCGCTCCATCGCATGAGGGCGGCTGTCCTCGTCGCGCTCGATGGAGAGGCGCGTCCAGCTGCGGCTGGCAGCCGGCTCGTTGCCCTTTCCTCCGCGGGCGCCACCAGTCGGTGTCCAGGATGTCGCCCCTTGATCTTGGCGTGGGGGCGGCTCGTTGTTTCGTTGGGCTAGAACTTCAGCGCGGTAGGCAGCTTCGTGCTATGCGGCGGCCGCGTCTAGGAGCTGCTCGACTCGCTCCGTCATGTGGCGCCACTCGTCGCCGTCGTATTTTTCTAACTCATCCGTCACCGCCTGGGCGGCCTGGATGTTCTCTGCAGGCGTGGCATAGACGGGGCGCTCCGCCCCGAACATACTGGCGAAGGTCGCACCATGCTGCCAAATCGTGCCGAGGCGGCTAAGCCCCTCAGGAGCCGGCATGCCGCCAATGGCCCGATCCATCTCGTGCCGGTAGGCGTCTGAGAGATGGCGCATGCTAGCCAGGTGGCCAGCGCTCTCAAGAAGCTGGATGCGGCATGCCTCCAACACCTCAGCATCCGCGCCTTCTGGGAGTCTTGAGCATGCTCGTCCGAGTGCTCTCCGCTGTTGATGACGAGCACCTCTGTGACGGTGCTTCTACCGCTGTGCTCGCGAGGAGGCGGCTCGTCGTAGACAACCACGTTGGTGGGGAACGCGTCGAGCGACGCCGCATCGGAATCGACGATCATCGGGTCGGTGGAGCCAACGGACTCTAGGTCCACAGCAGGCTCGATGGTGACATGGAGCTGGCTGAGGAGGCTGACGAGGTGGCTCTCAGGGCAGCTGGTGCCAGCGTCAGAGGCCGGCTCGTCGTAGAGGTCGATCTCGCCGACGAGGTCGGTGAGGCAGCTCGCTGCGCAGGCGATCCCCACACCGTGCAGTGCGTCGGGGCTGACGCCGTTGGGCGTGCTGGGCTGGCTTTGCTCGCCAGGAAGGAACAGGGTTCCCGTCCAGAGCAGATCTCCGGGAGATGGTGCACCTCGCCCTATGGTGGGCGCCAAATGTCAGGGGTTGGGTGCGACATATGCCAACGGATGGATTATCATGGTGGGAGCGAGTAGAACGTCGTCGGTGCCTGGAAGCGGGATAAGGTGTAGACACGTACGCCGGCGAACTTTACCCAGGTTGGGGGCTCTCCGTGGAGATAATACCCCTACTCCTGCTCTGCGGGGTCTCCGCATGATCACTAAGGCACTAGTGCTACAAATTGCTCCTTGAGCTGTGTCTAGAGGTAGGAGAAGTCACGGCTAGCCCTTCCCTGCCCTAGGTAACTGGCTAGTTCTATCAGAGTTGGAACCCTTTGCATGGGTGCCCTAGGGGGTTTATATAGGCCTACCCCCCAGGGGTACAATGGTAATCTGTCTGGGTGCTGGGCCCGGCTGTCAGCGTCTCCGGCCTCCGGCTTCTCCACCGACCATTGGGGCCCAACGCCTGGCGGGCCCCGCCGACTGGTGGGCGGCTGCTCAGTGTAGCCGTGCCGTTGGTGACGAGGGCTTGGTCACCTTCAGCGTGGCTACAGTCCCGCCGCCTGGTGGGAGATCACTGTAGCCACACCTGGTCTCATCAGCTTAATGGCATGCTTGCCTCGGGGCGAGGGACGGCCGCCTGCTAGAGGCCGGCCCTGCCCGAGTCCGGCTGATTGGGATTGCGCCGTCTTCTATGGAGTCTCTGCCCGATAGGGCCCGCTGCCGGCAGGCCGTACCGACAGGCCGTCGTGGGGAATAGGACTCCTCCTGCTCGGAGCGACTTCAGGGGAGTCATGGCACAGTGCCCCGTCGTGCGGAGATCTCTGCCTATAAGGAGCACTATCGCCACGCCTCCTGGGCATCGGGGGCGACGTGCTTCATTGCAGCCATGCCCTAGCTTGTACTCTCGAAGGGGGTTCGGCTGTACCGACGCCACAAGGCGGGCGCCTGCTTGATGCCACCCTCTCTAGAGGCCGGTGGGCAGGATCCGGCCACCCGCAGCGTTGTTGGCTGGGGTCGGCCGCCTCTGGTAGCTGGCCGTAAGGCCAGTCGGCCCCCAGAGGGCGGAGCTTCTTCTTAGGGCCCAACTAGGCGGAGCTGGCCCAAAGTCTTGATAAGTCTTGGGACCTGGGTGAGGCTACCCATGGCCCATTACTCGAACAATGCTTCAAACTTGGAGTAGGAACTCCATTCAGATACATGCAAGGCTTGAGCCTATGACTAATCCTTGATATTTGTCTTATGATGAAATCTTATGTCTTGGATATATTTGCACCTTGCATGTCATCTAACTCTTGTAGGTATGTGGGTGAATCTAGATCTATGAGATTGCAACACACTCACATCTTGAGCAATCTCTACAACACCATGTCTCTACACAATGGTGGTTGAAGACAAGGAAGCACGAAACCCTTCAACATATCCTTTGAAAAACTCTATTTTGAACTCTATGATTGTCATTTTGGATACACAAGTGCTCTTCCTTGCAAAAACTAACCCATGTAGGAAGATGAACTCACACTCCAAGTGGTGCTCCCAACTCTTGATGAGCTACATCAACCTAGAGCAATCCACACAAGTTCAATTACATGATCAACACCACCACCTAAGGTATGTTATTCCATCTTAGAGAAGCTTTACTCCAAGTCATGAGTCAAAGCAACTCAACAAGATGTGAATACATCAAAGTGCTTAAACGAAAAATGGTAACCCCATTTTGAGCTGAAACGATGAGTATGACCTATGATCAAGTGATCTCACTTGACTCCTATGTCAATATACTCTAACATAGGTGACTTTGTCGCCGACCATTTCTAGATGAAGTTCTCTCGAGTTTTTTTCTGTGCTTTTGCATTTGTCTCATGCATATTTGTTTCCCCTTTTCAAAAAAACATCATCTAGATTTCATTTCTTTTTTTCTTTTTTTTTGTATTTCCTTGCATCCAATTCATTGCAAATCTTTGAGAGATCTTACTTGACTAGTGAGCTGAGGTGACAAGTGTTCTCACTGTAATGAATTCGGTCACACCGGTTTATTATTTTGGTCCCACCGATCCCTTTCGGTATTACCGAATCATACAACTCGGAGCCACCGATTTCATAACAGGAAAAATGGCTTGCCACTTGATCCTATGCTCTATTGATCCAGCTCCACTCAATGTATCTTATCCTCTACCAGCATCACATTTTTGTTCCTACTTTGATCTATGACTCAAGGACCAAACCCATTTGTGACAACAAATCTAGAAGACCCTTCTTCGAAATTGATGTCAAAGGGGGAGAGAGAGATCACATCAAAACTTTATCATATCTAGAGAGAGATCACATCAAAACTTTATCATATCTCTAGTGGGAGAGAATACTCAAGAAGAGAGAGTAATCTTCAAGGATCCCAGATGCTTGGTGTTCAAGAGGAGAGAAGTCACATGTCTTTAAGAGGGGAAAAGGCATGTTCATATTTATTTGTTTGCTATGCCTTGTGTTCTTTTGCTCTGATTTTCTGTTTCCTATCTTCTCCCAGTATCCCATGCTAGATTCAGGGGAAGAAGACATCCAAGGGATGAAAATCCTTGAATTCATTGCACATCTTTACCTTTGGGGACATGTCTATGTTCAATGTGGTACTTCGTACTCACTCTACATGTCATCCCAGTCTTGGTTCTCTTGTGGTTTCTTTTGTTTGCTCTAGCTAGTAGGTGCATCTGTGTTATCTAACCTTGTTTACGCAGGTTCATTCCATCCTAAGCCAACTCAAGACCACAAGGTAAGTATATCCATCATAATCATGCGTATGAGGATCTCTTTCTCATGTACATACTGTTTGCAAGAGGGACCCATGAGCATGAAGGTATATTTACCATATTTACATCCTTTGCTCTGATGCATATAGCCAAGATACATGTAACACATTGCCTTCTCTGTCATTCTTATGCATTCACATACTCCTATATTCCATATTTACATGATTGCATACATGTAGGGGGAGCCTATGCCTATTACATGTCTTTCCAAAGCTTTACTTGTTATTCTCTATATCTTTATCTAAATCTTTGATGTATGTTGTCATCAATTACCAAAAACGGGGAGATTGAAAGCACAAGTGCTCCCTGGGTGATTTTGGTAGTTTATGTCAACATATCTCTTATTGGACTAATACCTTTACCTAGTATGTTTCAGATAAGTTCAACAATGGAGTGGCATGGACTAGAGGAAGTGGATCCCTCAAAATGCTAAGGACAAAAGGATTGGCTCAAGCTCAAAGCTCAAGACTCTGCATTTTATATTTTAGTGATCCAAGATCACATTGAGTCTATAGGAAAAGCCAATACTATCATGGAGGGATGAGGTGTTGCTTAATGAGGTTCTTGCTCAAATGCTTAGTGATATGCTCCAAAGCCCTCAACTACTTTCTCACATCCACATATGACCTAAACCAAAAGTCAAACTCAGCCCCACCGATTCTTTCTATCCGGCGCCACCGAGTTCAGATGTCATAGCCACTGCCACAAACCCTAAGCAAATTGGTCTCTCTAATAGGGATCTCGGTCTCACCGAGATGGGATTGTAATATCTCTGTTTCGCTTCGTAACATTTCGGTCCCATCGAGATGAGCGATCGGTCCTACCGAGATTACAATGTAAACTCTCTGTTTCCCTTTCGTAACATTTCGGTCCAACCGAGATGAGTGAATTGGTCCCACCGAGTTTATCTGACCAACTCTATGGTTAGCTTATTACCAAAATCAGTCTCACCGAGTTTGTGTAATTGGTCTCACCGAGATTATGTTATGCCCTAACCCTAACCATATCGGTCCTATCGAGTTGCATGTCGGTCCCACTGAAAATCCAAACGGTCACTAGATTTATTTAATCGGTCTGACCGAGTTTCTCAATTTGGTCCCACCGAGATTGGTAAGTTGTGTGTAATGGTTAGATTTTGTGTGGAGGCTATATATACCCCTCCACCTCCTCTTCATTTGTGGAGAGATCCATCAGAACATGCCTACACTTCCAACTTACATTTTCTGAGAGAGAACCACCTAACTTGTGTTGAGGTCAAGATATTCCAATCCTACCATATGAATATTGATCTCTAGCCTTCCCCAAGTTGCTTTCCACTCAAATCTTCTTTACACCAAATCCATGTCCTGTGAGAGAGAGTTGAGTGTTGGGGAAACTATCATTTGAAGCACAAGAGCAAGGAGTTCATCATCAACACACCATTTGTTACTTCTTGGAGAGTGGTGTCTCCTAGATTGGCTAGGTGTCACTTGGGAGCCTCCGACAAGATTGTGGAGTTGAACCAAGGAGTTTGTACAGGCAAGGAGATCGCCTACTTCGTGAAGATCTACCCCTAGTGAGGCAAGTCCTTCGTGGGCGACGGCCATGGTGGGATAGACAAGGTTGCTACTTCGTGGACCCTTCGTGGGTGGACCCTCCGTGGACTCCTGCAACCGTTACCCTTCGTGGCTTGAAGTCTCCATCAACGTGGATGTACGATAGCACCACCTATCAGAACCACGTCTCAAAAATCTCCGTGTCTCCAAATTGCGTTTGCATACTCCAATCCCATCCCTTTACATTCTTGCAAGTTGCATGCTTTACTTTCCGCTGCTCATATACTCTTTGCATGCCTGCTTGATTTGTATTGTGATTGTTAAACTTGTGCTAAAACTCCACTTAAACATAAAGAGTTTAAAAACTGCAACTTTGGTACATAGTGTCTAATCACCCCCCCCTCTCTAGACACCTCTTCTCGATCCCTTTCACCATTAGACTGGGGTGAGCTACTGATGACACATCAAGCCGGATATGCTCTTGTTCACATAATTCTTTCATTGCTCCCTTAGATAGATTAGTACCATTGTCAGTGATGATACTATGAGGATACCCAAAATGAAAGATCACCTTTTTAATGAATTGAACCGCCGTGGCTGCATCACATTTGCTGACCGGCTCAGCCTCAATCCACTTTCTAAACTTGTCAACTGCCACCAAGAGGTGGGTATTTTTATCCTTGGACCTTTTGAAAGGCCCAACCATATCCATCCCCCAAACTGCAAATGACCAAGTAATTGGAATCATCCTCAATTCTTGAGCAGGCACATGAGCACATTTTGAGAATTTCTGACAACCATCACATTTACTGACCAGATTTTCTGTATCAGCATGAGCCGTCAGCCAATAAAACCCATGACGAAAAGCTTTAGCAACGAGAGACTTAGGGCCGGCATGATGACCGCAATCTCCTTCATGAATCTCCCTTAGAATTTCACGGCCCTCCTCAGGAGAAACGCATCGTTGAAACACCCCTGTAACACTGCATCTATGAAGTTTCACCTTTGACAATAGTCATTGACTTAGACCGTCGGGTTATCTGCCTGGCCAAAGTTTCATCCTCGGGTAACTCATCTCGGGTCATGTAAGCCAAATATGGAACAGTCCAATTAGGGATAGCATGAAGAACCGCCACCAATTGTGCCTCCGGGTCAGGAACTGACAAGTCTTCCTCCGTAGGTAACTTCACTGATGGGTTATGTAAAATATCGAGGAAAACAATAGGGGGGCCAGCTTACGCTGAGATCCCAGTCGGCTTAACGCATCAGCTACTTCATTTTTCCTGCGATCAACATGCTCCACCTGATATCCTTTGAAGTGACCAGCAATAGTACCTACTTCTCGATGATAAGCCACCATGAGTGGATCCTTGGAATCCCAGGTCCCTGACACTTGCCGAGCCACCAGATCTGAGTCACCAAAACACCTTACCCGGCTTAAATTCATCTCTTTATCCATATGAAGACCATGGAGTAAGGCTTCATATTCAGTTGCATTGTTAGTACAAGGGAACATCAACCTTAAAACATAAACAAATTTATCACCTCATGGGGAAGTCAATATAACTCTAGCCCCCGAGCCTTCCAACTGCCTGGATCCATCAAAATGAATGGTCCAATATGTATGATCTGGCTCATCCTCAGGCATCTGCAACTCCGTCCAATCATTGATGAAATCCACATGTGCTTAAGATTTTATAGTCGTCCAAGGCACGTACTTTAGACCATGGGGTCCAAGCTCAATGGCCCACTTAGCTACCTGACCCGTGGCTTCTCTGTTTTGAATAATATCCCCCAAAGGGGCAGAGCTGACCAGAGTGATGGGATGACCAAGGAAATATTCCTTCAATTTACGACTAGCCATGAACACACCATAAACCAGCTTCTGCTAATGTGGGTATCTCTGCTTAGACTCAGTGAGCACCTCACTAACATAATAAACCGGCCTTTGAACCGGGTGCTCCTTACCTGACTCCTTCCTTTCAACCACAATTGCTACATTGACAGCCCGACTGTTGGCAGCCACTTATAACAGCAAAGGCTCCTTCTTAATGGGAGCTGCAAGAACCAGCGGCTCAGCCAGTTGCTTCTTAAGTGCCTCGAACACCTCATTAGCAGCATCGCTCTAGAAAAAATCATCTGTCTTCTTCATCATCTGATACAGAGGGATGGCCCTCTCTCCCAGGCGACTTATAAACTGGCTCAAAGCCGCGATACGACCCGCCAAATGCTGGACATCATTGATACACGCCGGCTTAGCCAAACAGGTGATAGCCTTAATCTTCTCCGGGTTAGCTTCAATGCCTCTCTCAGATACTAAGAAACCCCATAACTTGCCTGCTGGCACACCAAAGACACTCTTGGACGGGTTAACCATCATCTTGTAGACCTGGAGGTTGTCAAAGGTTTCCTTCAGATCCTCAATCAACGTCTCCTTCTTCCTGGATTTCACAACAATATCATCCACATAAGCCTGAACATTACACCCAATCTGGCCATGAAGGCAATTCTGGACACACCGCTGGTAAGTCGCATGGGCACTCTTGAGCCCAAAAGGCATAGACACATAGCAGAAGGCTCCAAAGGGAGTGATGAATGTTGTCTTCTCCTGGTCCTTAACTGCCATTTTGATCTGATGATAACCAGAGTAGGCATCCAAAAAACTCAAGTGCTCACAACCCGCCGTAGCATCAATAATCTGATCAATATGAGGGAGAGCAAAGGCGTCAGCTGTACAGGCCTTGTTAAGGTTTGTATAATCCACACATATACGCCAAGTGCCATTCTTCTTAAGTACTAGCACCGGGTTAGCCAACCATTCAGGATGAAAAACTTCAACAATGAACCCTGTTGCCAAGAGTCGGGCCACTTCTTCACTAATTGCATTGCGCCTTTCCTCATTGAACCGGCGAAGAAACTGTTTGACCGGTTTAAACTTAGGATCCACATTAAGAGTGTGCTCAGCGAGTTCCCTCGGTACACCTGTCATATCAGAAGGCTTCCATGCAAAGATGTCTCGGTTCTCACGGATGAAACTCGATGAGCGCGCTTTCCTATTTCGTATCCATATTTGCACTAATGCTGAATTGCTTTGAAGAATCGCCAGGGACAAAATCAACCAGCTTAGTATCATCTGCCTACTTAAACTTCATTAAGGGCTCATTTTCTGTCGTTGGCTTCTTCAAAGGTGTCATATCCGCTGGGTCAACATTGTCTTTATAAAACTTCAATTCTTAAGTGGCACAAGCCAACTCAGCATAAGCAGCATCACCCTCTTCACAATCCAGAGCAATGTTTCTATTGACATGCACCGTGATGGTGCCCTTGTGACCCGGCATCTTAAGCTGCAAATAAACATAGCACGGCTGTGCCATAAACTTTGCATAAGCCGGCTGCCCAAACAAAGCATGGTATGGTCTCTTAATTTTCACCACCTCAAAGGTTAATTTCTCAGCTCCGGAATCATTGTCATCTCCAAAAGCCACTTCCGGTGTTATCCTGCCCACCGGATACAACGACTTACCAGGCACCACCCCATGAAAGATAGTACAAGATGGCCTAAGATCCTTGTTAGTCAAATTCATATGACAAAAGGTATCATAATAAAGAATATTGATACGGCTACCTCCATCCATGAGCACCTTCATGAGTTATATCCCCCCACCCGTGGAGCAACTACCAAAGCCAACTGACCCGGATTATCAACCCGGGGCGGGCGGTCTTCTCTGCTCCATGTAATAACTGCTCAGACCACCTTAAGTATCGTGGCACCGCCTGTTCAACAGAGTTCACGCACGCTTATGGTTTTCTGATCTCTCTTGCACAAACTCGTAGTGAACACATGATACTGACCGCCGTTCAGCTGCTTCGGGTTGCTTTGATAACCAGACTGCTGGTGCTGGCTACCTTGGTTAGAATGTTGATTAAAACCACCTTGATTGCCTTGACCCTGAAAGCCAGACCTTGAACCGCCACCACCAAAACCAGGTATGTGAGAGTTGGATCCTGAGCCGCCATGTGGACAATGATTGAAATTTTTTGCATTTCTAAACTCCTTCATTATGCAACAATCCCTCCACATATGACCAGATGGCTTATCACGCATGCCGTGCTTTGGACAAGGTTGATTTAGCATTGCTTCAAGGTTGAGTTTTGACCCTTGGGGCGGCTTTCCCTGGCAATGCTAATTATTATTCTGCACATTGGTGTTAGCCACAAAATCAAAATTACCATCAGCCTTTCGCTTACTATCGGTGTCAAAACCGGCGGATCTCGGGTAGGGGGTCCCGAACTGTGCGTCTAGGCGGATGGTAACAGGAGACAAGGGACATGATGTTTTTACCCAGGTTCGAACCCTCTCTATGGAGGTAAAACCCTAATCCTGCTTGATTAATATTGATGATATGGGTAGTACAAGAGTTGATCTACCACGAGATCAGAGAGGCTAAACCCTAGAAGCTAGCCTATGGTATGATTGTTGTTCGTCCTACGGACTAAAACTCTCCGGTTTATATAGACACCAGAGAGGGCTAGGGTTACATAGAGTCGGTTACAATGGGAGGAGATCTTCATATCATATCGCCAAGCTTGCCTTCCACGCCAAGGAAAGTCTTATCCGGACACGGGACGAAGTCTTCAATCTTGTATCTTCATAGTCCGGGAGTCCGGCCAAAGGTCATAGTCCGGCCTTCCGGACACCCCCTAATCCAGGACTCCCTCAGTAGCCCCCGAACCAGGCTTCAATGACGACAAGTCCGGTGCGCAAGTTTGTCTTCGGCATTGCAAGGCGGGTTCTTCTCCAAATTCCATGTACCTGTCGGATAGTGTCCGGCTTCTGGTGCGTGTTGCTCTCCTTAGCTTCTGTGCCCAATAATGACCATCTTACACGTGTCAAACGAATGCGAAAAGCCAGTTTTTTTTCATTTACCCCCCCCCCCAGCCGCATAAATGAGCCGCCCATAAAGGAGACGGGGGTTTAGATCCAATTCACACCACCTTCCCTCCGTAAGTATTCATCAGAGCGCTTTTGATAGAGATCCATTCCATCATGGTCGGTCGAAGCAGCTCCTCCTCTCGCCTCTCCAGCCCTCGGCCTAGAGATTGGGAGCGGTGTTCCGTCCCGCATAGCAAGCTAGTAGTGCTTCAATCCAAGGGGCTCCTCCCCCGGGCATATATGGTCCCAGTTCAAGCCGGGATCGCCACCTATAGCGGCGGAGAGCAGGCGGAGAGTGTCCCCAATCCCTCTCAAGGAGAGCGGGTATGTCTAGTCCCTTATTTAATAAGAGGACTTGGATTTCCAATTCATCCGTTTCTCCGAGGGCTATTCGAGTTCTACGGCCTCCAGCTACACAACCTCACGCCTGCCTCCATTCTGCATGTTGCGGGCTTTGTGGCCCTCTGCGAGCTGTTTTTGGGCATCGAGGCCCATTTCGCGCTATGGAAGAGGTTGTTCTGCCTTGTGCCCCGCTCTCAGGAGTGGTCAATTTATCAAGTGGGCGGAGCCGAACTATGGCGCATCGCCGGGACCGGATATCTATCCGGTACCCCAAAGAAGGCATCCAAGGACTGGCCTTCGGAATGGTTTTATATGGATGACGTCCCCCTGCCGGACCCTGTATGGATCGGCCTTCCTGAGTTTAACAATGCTCCGTTGAAGAAACGCCTGAGCTGGCGCCCACGAAACCCTCAGATGGAAACTGATAGGGACGTCCTTTACCTGACGAGCTGAATAAGATCGTTGGCTCATTCCGGATTGACCATGATTGAGGTCATGGCCACATGCATTACGCGGGGGGTGCAGCCGCTTCAGTACAGAGGCCACCACATGTGGGATTTCAACGGGGAGGACGACGCCACCCAGTGCGGTCGCAAGGGGCCGGATTCGGCCGCAACTCTAACAAAGATCTTATCCGCTTTATACAAGGGAGAAGAAGAGGAATTATTCCGTGTCAACCCACGGGGCGGATTCTCTATGTACAGTCCTCCAAGCTGGGTGAGTGAACACTTCCACTTGTCTACCCGCTTTCCAAATTCCCATAATTGAGTACTTAGTCTAGCGACATTAACGCAGGAGCTGCGCCAGACCATGAAGGAGATAAACAATCCTCCTCCGCAACCCGAGGACCCTGGATGGTCCCTCGATCTAGACTCCCAAGAGGATCCGGACTTATGTGTGGAGTTAATTGACGGGGTGTTTCATCAATTGAGTAAGGACAACACCTTAGTGGCCATTACGGCCGACTATTCTGGACTACTTCCGGCCTCAAAGGTAACCGAGACCGAAGTCCCAGTACCTTCAAGAGGATTCATCCATGCTTTATTTTGATTAACATGAACCAATATTTTTTTCACTTTGCAGGGGAAATCCTTGAGGCGGAGGGCCGAGCCCGCGGTGGGTAGCCAACAAGGGCCATTGAAGCCAGGTGGGCTAAAAAGAACTGCGGAACGGATCGAAATTCCGGCACAATGGTACGGCGTGCAATTTAAATGCCTAGGGTTTATGCCCTCACGTCACACTAATGCCCATGCTCTCTTTAGGAGGAAGAGCGACCACCGGACTATATCCACCGGCCAGGCTTCAAGGCCGGGTCCGGAAGTGGAGGCGAATATGGGGGGCGCACCGTACGCTCCTCCGACAGAGGATGCGGACGGGCTATATGCCACCAATTCAGAGGTGGAGAGTGCCGTGAACCACAGGCGTCGCCGGGCCGTTCTTCGTGATGCATGTTTTTCCCAAGAGGCGTTGGACGCCTTTAATACAGGAGATGCGTATCTTCGTGCCGCTCAAAATGGTCTAGCCAGAGCCACAGAGCAGTATGTGAAAGACATACGGGTGAGTAAATCTGATGGTTATATATGTCAGTAGCCCCCGAGACTTGAAACAGTTAAGATAACTAATTTAGTGATCATATGTTATACATGATCTTTCAAAGAAGAACACACAATTGTCCTAGGAGCTGGAAGAGTGCAAGGCCCAACTTGAGGCCGCTCTGGCCGCTTCAGAGAATGCCAAGGGTACCCCCTCAGGTAATGTATGCTTCAAAAGATAATTCTGCTGTGAAGTGCGGCATATGTGTAATTCTGACAATAACAGTGCAGATGGGGCCGGAGTGAATCCGGACAAGCAGCAACTCCTACGCCAGTTAAAGGCTGGTGAGAGCGTGCTGACGAGGGTGAGGTAAGAGAAGAACAAGCTTTGAGACGCCAATACCCAGTTGGGCGAGGAACTAAAGGATGTTCGTGCTCAGCTGTCTGATTCTGTAAAGGAGAATCGGCGACTTCAACGCGGCATTTTTAGTAAGTGCTTAAGCGAATCTTCGAAAAAAGAGATCGGCGAGGAAGTCGATTGACATAGCTATGTCTGCAGATGTGCTGACAGGTCGTCCTGCGGAGGAGATGCCCGGTTCAACAGGGGACCCTCTTCCCGAGCTGTTGCAACTGCACGAACGAGTTCGGAAGGCGATGCAAGGCGTCGTCCAGGCTATGTGGCCATCCCTCTCCATGCCCGAAGGCCTTGGAGAGCTTGCGGAGAAGCTGGAGGGAGTGCGGCAGCGCTTCCAGTTGTGGAAGATATTGGCCTGTCATCAAGGTGCTAGGGAGGCCTGGGCCATGGTGAAGACTCGGTACACGAAGGCTGACCCAAACCACATGGCCGAGGTCGGCCCTGTGGGGCCTGACGGAAAGGAGATCCCTGTCAATTTAGTGTATGGCCAGGTAGAGCTGGCTGCCAAGTATTCTCAACAGGACTGTAAATTAGACAGCCTGTTGGATGGTATTGAAGAAGAATATACCGAGTCAAATTGACTATGTAATTTAAAATGACATGTAAAATGCCTTCTAGCCGTATTGTAGATCGTTTGTCATTGCGGACCTTTTCGCTTCAACCTCTAGACCCGATAGTCCGGAGTGTGTCAGAATACCTTCTCGGTTAAGTAAGAACCGGGGCATGCATGGAGACCAGGCGTAGGGGTCATAAGTGCTTTAGCAGACAAGTGCCCAACTAGTTATGTTATATTACATGGTTAGTAAGAAACATCTTCCAGGAAGAATAGTTCCGTTAGGGGTTCCTTTCCCTGGGAGGCATGCCCTAAAGTGCATGTCCGAACTGCGAGAAAAAAGCAGAAAAGCATCTGGGGGCAGATAAATAAACAAGAAAAATCATCTTTTAGTTCACCGACACAATATTCCCTTAAGAACGCTAGCTTTCGGCTTCACACAGTCTGAGGTAAGCATCTGGCTGACCCGGCAGTAACAATCGCAGAGGTGCTCCCTTTACCACCTAGCCGAACAAACGGGAACGTAGGGGTAAGCACAGGAGCCAGGCAACCCAGCTTGGCCAAAACTTAAGTCATATCGATGCATATAATGGTGTATAAAAGGTTCATGCGGAAGTGTCACACATGTTTTGGGCATGAGGCCCGTTTATATAAACTTCTGATAAAGAAGCCCCCAGGTATAATGAGCGCCGATGGCACGTCAAGTATGTGTGAACAACACGCAAGCATGCCACTAAGGGCTTGGGAGAAAAAGGTAGGGAGAAGGAGAGAAATACCAGGAAGCTAATTTGAAAAAAGTAAAAAAAGAGATAGAGGAAGGACACGAACACGGAGTTCGGCGCTAGGCGTAGAATCTTCATAGGCGTGCTGCGTTCCATGGGTTTGTCTTGAGTCGGTTGTCCGATGTGTTTCGCAGACGGTACGCTCCACCAGTCAGGACTTGGTCGATTATGAAGGGACCCTCCCATTTGGGCTTTAGTTTGTCCTTTTTCTTGTCCGGCAGGCGTAGAACTAGTTCGCCAACATTATAAGTTTTGGCCTGTACTTCTCTGCTTTGATATCTTCGAGCCTGCTGTTGATAGAATGCCGAACGAGCTTTTGCCACGTCACGCTCCTCCTCCAATGCGTCCAAGCTGTCCTGCCGATCGAGCTCGGCTTCTCTTTCTTCGTACATGCCCACGTGAGGTGAGTCATGAATTATGTCGCAGGGCAGGACTGCCTCTGCGCCGTATACCATAAAAAATGGTGTGAATCCGGTAGTGCGATTCGACATGGTCCACAGCCCCCAGAGTATGGAGTCAAGCTCCTCTACCCAGTGCGTGTTAGATTCCTTGAGGGATCGCACTAGTCTGGATTTGATGCCGCTCATGATGAGACTGTTGGCTCGCTCGACTTGACCGTTGGTTTGAGGGTGATAGACTGAAGCGTAGTCGAGTTTAATGCCCATGTTTTTGCACCAGAGTTTAACTTCGTCGGCCGTGAAGTTTGTGCCGTTGTCATTTATGATGATGTGGGGGACGCCGTAACGGTGTACAACCCCGGATATGAAGTCTATCACCGGTCCGGATTCGGCCGTCTTTACAGGCTTGGCCTCTATCCATTTGGTGAATTTGTCCACCATGACTAGTAGATATTTTTGCTTGTGGGCTCCTCCTTTAAGGGGTCCAACCATGTCAAGCCCCCAGACTGCAAAAGGCCAGGTAATGGGTATGGTTTGTAGGGCGGTAGGCGGCATGTGGCTTTGGTTAGTGAATAATTGGCAACCGACACATCGCTGCACTAAGTCCTGAGCGTCTGCCCGGGCCGTCGGCCAATAAAATCCGGTACAAAAGGCCTTGCTTACAAGGGCCCGGGCTGCGGCGTGGTGCCCGCCGAGTCCGGCAGGAATTTCAGCCAGAAGGTTTCGCCCTTCCTCTTCGGAGATACACCTTTGAAGGACTCCGGTTGTGCTTTTCTTATAAAGCTCTCCCTCGTGGACTTTATAGGCTTTAGATCGCCGCACTATGCAGCGGGCCTCGTTTTGGTCCTCGGGAAGTTCCTGCCTAGTTAGGTAGGCTAGGAATGGTTTTGTCCACGGGGCAATGACTGCCATTATTGTGTGGGCTGACGGTGTTGTTTCGTTGGCGGAGCCACCAACTGTGTCCGAATGTTTGGTGAGGGGTAGTGTGGTTGTGTCAGGGCTGTTGTTTCCGGACTCTCCCTCCCATGATACAGATGGCTTGAAAAGACTCTCTAGGAAGATGTTGGGAGGGACGGCATCGCGCTTTGCGCCAATGCGTGCCAACACGTCTGCTGCCTGGTTGTTCTCCCGGGCTATGTGGTCAAATTCGAGCCCCTCAAACCGAGATGACATCTTTAAGACGACATTGTGATAAGCTGCCATTTTCGGATCCTTGGCATCAAAGTCTCCATTTATTTGGGATATCGCGAGGTTTGAATCCCCGTGGACCTCTAGGCGCTGAATGCCCATGGAGACTGCCATCCGGAGACCGTGTAGAAGGGCCTCGTATTCGGCCGCGTTGTTGGAGTCCGTGTACATTATCTGAAGTATGTATTGGACTGTATCTCCGGTTGGGGACGTCAGACCGATGCCAGCCCCCAGGCCAGCCAACATTTTGGAGTCGTCGAAGTGCATGATCCAGTTGGAATATGCGTCGTGCTCTTTAGGGAGCTCGGCTTCAGTCCATTCGGCGATGAAGTCGGCCAAAACCTGCAACTTAATAGCTCGCCGTGGCTTGTAGGTTATGTCGAATGGGAGGAGCTCAATGGCCCATTTGGCTACCCGGCCTGTTGTGTCGCGGTTGTTTATAATGTCATTAAGAGGTACTTCGGAGCCTACTGTTATTGAACACTCTTGGAAATAGTGTCGCAGCTTCCGGGATGCCATGAACACCACGTATGCTATCTTTTGATAATGCGGGTACCGTGACTTGCATGGAGTTAGGACAGTGGACACGTAGTAAACTGGTTTTTGGAGAGGGAACTTGTGTCCGTCCGTTTCTCATTCGACAACGAGCACCGCGCTTACAACTTGATGGGTTGCCGCGATGTATAATAGCATTGGTTCGCCCGTGTTGGGCGCGGCCAGGACCGGATTTGTTGCCAATATGACTTTGATTTTGTCGAGTCCGACCATGGCAGCATCCGTCCACTCGAAGTGTTCGGTGCGTCGCAGGAGGCGATAAAGGGGTAATGCCTTTTCTCCTAAGCGGGAGATAAAGCGGCTTAGAGCCGCCATGCATCCAGTCAATTTTTGTATTTGCTTGAGGTCTTTTGGGATATCCAATTGTGACATAGCTTGGATCTTGGCTGTGTTTGCTTCAATTCCTCTACCGGATACGATGAAGCCCAAGAGCTTTCCGGCTGGTACGCCGAAAACGCATTTTTCCGGGTTGAGCTTAATGTCATATGCTCGGAGATTGTCGAATGTGAGCCTCAAGTCGTCTACTAGAGTTTCGACATGCTTGGATTTCATGACCACATCATCATCGTGTCCTGCGGTAGCGTCGATAATTTGATCGATGCGGGGGAGGGGGAAGGGATCCTTTGGGCAAGCCTTGTTAAGGTCCTTGAAATCGACTCATAGGCACCAGGATTTGTCCTTCTTTGGTACCATTACCAGGTTTCCTAGCTAGTCTGGATGTTTTATATCTCTGATGAATCCGGCCTCCAATAGTTTGGCTAGTTCCTCTCCCATGGCCTGTCTCTTGGGTTCGGAGAAGCGCCGAAGAGTTTGTTTGACTGGCTTGAATCCTTTTAGGATATTTAAGTTGTGCTCGGCCAGCCGGCGTGGGATTCCTTGCATGTCTGAAGGGTGCCAGGCAAAGATGTCCCAATTTTCCCGCAGGAATTCTCGTAGTGCGGCATCTACATCGGGGTTTAATTGTGCCCCGATGGAGGCTGTTTTTGTAGGGTCCGTTGGATGGACTTGGAATTTGATTATTTCGTCCGCTGGTTTAAAAGAGGTGGACTTGGATCTCTTATCTAGTATCACATAGTCCCTGTCCACCGTGGAGCGCAATGCAATTAGTTCCTCGGCCGCTAGGGCTTCGGATAATGCCTCGAGGGCCAGTGCGGCTATCTTGTTTTCGGCGCGGAGCGCTGTGTCCGGATCACTAGCAAGAGTGATGATTCCGTTGGGTCCGGGCATTTTGAGCTTCATGTACCCGTAATGGGGTATAGCTTGAAAAATTATGAATGCTTCTCGCCCTAACAGAGCGTGGTATCCGCTGCTGAACGGGGCCACTTGAAATGTGACCTCCTCGGATTTGTAATTATCCGGCGTGCCGAACACCACATCCAGTGTGATTTTCCCTGAACAGCATGCTTCTCGGCTTGGTATTATTCCTCTAAAGGTTGAGTTGCTTCGCTCAATGCGGCTCCAGTCTATTTCCATTTTTCGCAGAGTTTCCTCGTAGATGAGGTTCAGTCCGCTGCCGCCGTCCATGAGTACCTTTGTAAGCCAGAAGTCGTTCACTATCGGACTGAGGACCAATGCGGTTGGTGCTCGGGCTGTCCGGAATTTAGGTCCGGCACTGGCATTAAAGGTAATAGCCGTGTCACTCCATGGGTTTATTGTTGCTACTTGGTAGACTTCGATAAGGCTGTGGAGCGTTCGTTTCCTCGCATTGTTTGATGCGGAAGTCTTGAAGACTGTTGACACCGTACTGGCGTTTATGGGGTGGTGCTCTGCGGATTCTGGAGTTAGAAGCTCCTCGCCACTTCTGGCCACCTGCCGGAGTATCCAACATGCTCTAAGGCTATGAGTTGGTGTGACTTCCCCTGAACTATGAATTTTGCAGGGTCCATTGAGCCATCCCTCCAGTACGGTTCCATACCCTATAGAGGGTTTTTGTTTTTTGCTGTTTGGCCCAGGTGCCTGGCGATAATGCGCCCTTTTGTTTTGGACTGGGATTGTATTCAGGGTCGGATTGTCCCAGAATTTTGTTTCGGTTTTTCGAACGCTTTCTGTTGCACAGTACTTTTGTACTATGGATGTCAAGTCGGCGAAGCGTGTAATATCGCGGCGACTTATGGCATTGAGGATTCCGATGTTCGTGCAGTTCTTACAGAAGAATGAAATTGCATCCCTCTCGCGGCAGTCCTTTATCCTGTTTCTAACCAGGAGGAATCTGGCCCAGTAATGGTGTACTGTTTCCCCGGGCTCTTGCCGAATTTGGGATAGATCCCTTGTATTTGGGTGGGCGGGTGGATTTAAATCCGGAACCTCACCCGATCTAAGACTCAGGGGCCAAGAAATTTCCGAATTCGGAATCTTGTTCTCTTGGACGTTATTCAATGAATCAGGCCCGCTGCCCGACTTTAGGTTCAGGGCTTGGGCGACGTCCTCCCTTCCACAGATGTCTGGCTCGGAGAGATCAGGAATCCGGACACATCTGGTCCTTAGGATGGGCGAAGATTCGCCGCATTGTTCTTCCACCACTTCAACGTGGTGGGTGACCTGGGGAGAGTCAATCTCTCTCTGATCGGGTTTAAGCCCAACCTGGCCGTAATCCGTAGCGACTCCCAGGGAGGCGATGCGATCCAAGAGCTCGTTTAGGGAAGAGATCTCCATCGGATCTAACTGCTCGGCAAGTTCCGAGCTGATGTGGAGATTGCTTTCGTTGGCCCGAGAGGTCATCGTCGGCGCGGCGGCTGAACAGGCGGTCATCAAAAAACTGCCTAGCCGGAGAGTTTGGCCGACAGCCAAAGCTCCTTTAGCAACAGCGCCGTCTTTAAAGATGGGGTGCGGCATCCTTCCTGACGGTGACGACACAGAGGAACTCTCAATGAAAGCACCAATGTCGGTGTCAAAACCGGCGGATCTCGGGTAGGGGGTCCCGAACTGTGCGTCTAGGCGGATGGTAACAGGAGACAAGGGACATGATGTTTTTACCTAGGTTCGGGCCCTCTCGATGGAGGTAAAACCCTACTCCTGCTTGATTAATATTGATGATATGGGTAGTACAAGAGTTGATCTACCACGAGACCAGAGAGGCTAAACCCTAGAAGCTAGCATATGGTATGATTGTTGTTCGTCCTACGGACTAAAACTCTCCGGTTTATATAGACACTGGAGAGGGCTAGGGTTACACAGAGTCGGTTACAATGGGAGGAGATCTTCATATCATATCGCCAAGCTTGCCTTCCACGCCAAGGAAAGTCTTATCTGGACACGGGACGAAGTCTTCAATCTCGTATCTTCATAGTCGGGGAGTCCGGCCAAAGGTCATAGTCCTGCCATCTGGACACCCCCTAATCCAGGACTCCCTCACTTACCATTGCCGGCTTGAACCGCCGAATTATGCTGCTGCCCTTTTACATTGTCGATCTTCTTTCCCTTCCTTGACTTATCATCATCAGACTCGGGATGCTTGGTACTGTCAGAGTCGGAGTATTTGATAAGAGCCGCCATTAGCTCCCTCATATCATTAAAGTGACGCTTACACCGCCCCAGCTTTTGCTTAAGAGGGAGGAAATGCCAATTCTTCTCTAACATCAAGACTGCAAAACCAGCATTGATACTATCTGATGAATGTATGATTGACGAAATCCGGCGCACCCAATGGGTTGTTGACTCTCCTTCTCCCTGAATGCAAGAATCCAAATCTAGAATCAACATAGGCTGCTTGCATGTGTTCTTGAAATTTTGAATAAAAAGCCTCTTTAACTCTGCCCATGACCCAATAGAATTAGCGGGCAGTGTTTTTAACCACGTACGAGCCAGGCCATCCAACATCATGGTGAAGTACTTAGAACACACAACATCGCCGACATCAAGCATCTCCATGGCCATCTCATAACTTTCAATCCAAGCCTCTGGGGGCCGATCCGCCGTGTAATTGGGCACCTTACGGGGGCCTTTAAAATCCTTGGGCAAGCGCTCATTGCATAGAGCCGGCACTAAACATGGCACACCCAAGGTCCTAGAGGTCACTCCTGCTTCCGCGGACGCTGAAGGATAAACCGGAGGTTGCTGTCGAGCCGCCAGCTCTGCCTCACGTCGCGCTCTGCCCTGGTCTACCAAAATCTGAGCATCATTGCCGACACGCGGTGGGTCAGGCCTGCGAGGCTGGTTGCGATGCCGCTCACTGCTTGACACGGTCGGTTCATCAATGTGCCTTCTATAACTCTTCCTTGGACGAGGTGTTGACTGGATACGATCACGACTATACGAATAAGCTGCCTGCTGGGCCACAACCGTCTGAAGAAGCTCTCTGGCTCTCTGTATTTCCATTGCCGCTGGCGACTCATCCTTGGCAGGGAGAGCCGCCAGCCGTGTTGCCGCAGCTATCATGTTATCCAAGGGGTTAGAAAAATGCCCCGGAGGTGTCGGAACATGCTGAGGAGGGGTTACGTTCAAACGTGGGGGATATATAGCCCCTGGCTGAACTGGTTCTCCTGCGGCCGGCGCCTCAGCGGCCGATTCACACCGGGCGGGTTACTGGATCCTGCCCCAGGCGTGTTGAAAAGATTCCTTGCATCGTAAGTCGGGGGTAGCCGACTCACATGCCTTCTGTTGAAAACGGTGTTTGACGCATCCATGTCCAAGCTTAAGCGGAAGCTCTCCACCTTAAGCCGCTTCACCTCCCTTGTAAGGCAGCTCACTCCGTTGCCATCCGGGTGTTCTCCACATTCAACTCCTCTTTGGCTTGTGCTATCTCTTCACATAATTTTGTAACCTCCGCATTATGCTGAGCTTGATTTGCCAGGTTAACCTCTGTCGTTAACAACGTTGTCAGAGTATCCAACAAATCACAAAACTTGAGCCGGCGGGCGCATAGGGCCTCCTGCCCCGGAAGCCATCGATGTTGCTGACCTGGAGATCATTGCCGCTACAGTCGTAGAGTCCTGCGCTGGTTGTGTACCGGCCATGAAGACTTTGACCTGTTGTGGCGGCTTGTAGGGGTACAGAATATTGTCACCATCAGAAGAGCCCCCAAGCCCGCCATCTTGAACCTGGTAGATGGAGTTGGTCTCACCAGCAGAAGACTCGTTGCCTAAGTGAATAACCGTCTCACCACCAGATTCAGATCCTCCTTCTAGCTCCGCTCCATGAACAAAACCGACAAAAACATGCTTCGGGGCGGCCTTAGCCTTGGCGGGTCGCGTGCGCCGAGCCGACTCGATGATGTTGGTGTAGATGTCCGGCTCAGCTTCCAACTCACCAATCTTGCCGACGAAGACATGAATTCCACCAAAGGGGACCCGGTACCCATACTCGATTGAGTCGGCCTCAGGGCCCCAGCCCTCGTCGTCGATGTAGAGCTTGCCGCGACGACTCTTGGTCATCCGGCCCATAACGTACCCCTTGAGCCATGCGAAGCTGCCCTTCAAGAACTTGCAACCACCGTGTGCTAGCCCCACGGTGGGCGCCAACTATCATGGAATTATCGCGTTAGATGTCCTAGCATAAGGGTTGAAGGGGTTAAACAGTACAAGGGACACGGAGAGTTTATACTAGTTCGACCCCTCGCGGTGGAGGTAATAGCCTAATCCAGTGTAGGGTGGTTATTGCTTGGGCTTCGATTACCAGGGAGCGAATACGCTTGACCTAGTTCTCGACCTCTTTCTTTCCTACCCTAACTCGCCGCCTGGTTGTCCCTTTATATACATAGGTTAACACCCGGCGTCTTACAGAGTCCCGGACGGCTCATAGACAACGTGCCCGGCTCGGTGACTAACTAAGTCTGCCTTACAATACAAGTTTATCCTCATGGCGGTTCATCCTTCTAGGCCCTAAGTCGCCTCTGGGTCTTCCGCTGTGAGCGGGCTTGTTATGACCCCCCCCTTCATGGGTTATTGCTAGTGGTATGACCCGGCCCCTACTGGGCAGTTCATACCCAGTAATTATATCCCCAACAGTCCGTCTTCCTCTTGAAGATCCATTTATTTTCTGTGGCTTGCCGATCATCGGGCAAGTCCACCAAAGTTCACACTTTTTTCTCATACATGGATCCCATCTCAGATTTCATGGCCTCAAGCCATTTCGTAGAATCTGGGCTCATCATTGCTTCCTCGTAGTTCGTAGGTTCATCATGGTCTAGTAACATGACTTCCAGAATAGGATTATCGTTCCACTCTGGTGTGGACCATACTCTGGTTAACCTTTGAGGTTTGGTAGTAACTTGATTTGAAGTTTCATGATCATCATCATTAGCTTCTTCACTAATTGGTGTAGGAATCACTGGAACTAATTTCTGTGATGAACTACTTTCCAATTCGGGAGAAGGTACAATTAATTACCTCATCAAGTTCTACTTTCCTCCCTCTCACCTCTTTCGAGATAAAACTCCTTCTCTGGAAATGATCCATTCTTAGCAACGAATATCTTGCCTTTGAATCTATGATAGAAGGTGTACCCAACAGTTTCTTTTGGGTATCCTATGAAGATGCATTTCTACGATTTGGGTTCAAACTTATCAGGTTGAAGCTTTTTCACATAAGAATCGCAGCCCCAAACTTTAAGAAACGACAAGTTTGGTTTCTTGCCAAACCATAGTTCATAAGGCATCGCCTCAACGGATTTTGATGGTGCCCTGTTTAACGTGAATGCAGTTGTCTCTAATGCATAACCCCAAAATGATAGTGGTAAATCCGTAAGAGACATCATAGGTCGCACCATATCCAATAAAGTGCGGTTACAATGTTCGGACACACCATTATGCTATGGTGTTCCAGGTGGCGTGAGCTGTGAAACTATTCCACATTGTTTTAAATGAAGGATAAACCCTTAACTCAAATATTCTCCTCCACGATCAGATCGTAGAAACCTTATTTTCTTGTTACGATGAATCTCCACTTCACTCTGAAATTCTTTGAACATTTCAAATGTTACAGACTTGTGTTTCATTAAGTAGATATACCCATATCTGCTCAAATCATCTGTGAAGATCAGAAAATAACGATACCCGCCACGAGCATCAACACTCATTGGAACGCATACATCAGTATGTATTATTTTCAATAAGTCACTAGCTCATTTCATTGTTCCGGAGAACGGAGTTTTAGTCATCTTGCCCATAAGGCACGGTTTGCAAGTCTCAAATGATTCATAATCAAGTGATTCCAAAAGTCAATCTTTATGGAGTTTCTTCATGTGCTTTATACCGATATGACCCAAACGGCAATGTCACAAATAAGTTGCACTATCATTATCAACTTTGCATCTTTTGGCATCAATATTATGAATATGTGTATTACCACAATCGAGATTCAATAAACCATCAACATTGGGTATATGACCATAGAAGGTTTTATTCATGTAAATAGAATAACAATTATTCTCTGTCTTAAATGAATAATTGTATTGCAATAAACATGGTCTAATCATATTCATGCTTTAACACAAACACCAAATAACATTTATTTTGGTTCAAATCTAATCCCAAAAGTATAGGTGGTGTGCGATGATGATCATATCAATCTTGGAACCACTTACAACATACATCGTCACTCCATCCTCAACTAGTCTCAATTTATTCTGCAAATCCTGTTTCAAGTTACTAATTTAGCAACCGAACAAGTACCAAATAACCAGGGATTACTACAAGCACTAGTAAGGCACACATCAATCACATGAATATCAAATATACCTTTGTTCACATTGCCATCCTTCTTATCCACCAAATATTTGGGGTAACTCCGCTTCCAGTGACCATATCCTTTGCAGTAGAAGCACTTAGTTTCAGGCTTAGGTCCAGCTTTGGGCTTCTTCACGGGAGTGACAACTTGCATGACATTCTTCTTGAAGTTCCCTTTCTTTCCCTTTTGCCCTTTTCTTGAAAGTAGTGATCTTGTCAATCATCAACACTTGATGCTCTTTCTTGATTTCTACCTTCGTCGATTTCAGCATCACGGAGAGCTCGGGAATCGATTTCGTCATCCCTAACATACTATAGATCATCACGAAGTTCCAATAACTTGGTGATGGTGACTAGAGAACTCTGTCAATTACTATGTTATCTGGAAGATTAACTCCCACTTGATTCAAGTGATTGTAGTACCCAGACATTCTGAGCACATGCTCACTAGTTGAGCAATTGTCCTCCATCTTTTAGGCAAAGTACTTGTCAGAGGTCTCATACCTCTTGACACAGGCATGAGTCTGAAATACCAATTTCAGCTCTTGGAACATCTCATATGCTCCGTGGCATTCAAAACGTTTTTGAAGTCGTGGTTCTAAGCCGTAAAGCATGGTGCACTTAAACTATCAAGTAGTCATCATATTGAGCTAGCAAAATGTTCATAACATCAGCATCTGCTCCTGCAATAGGTCTGCCACCTAGCAGTGCATCAAGGACATAATTCTTCTGTGCAGCAATGAGGATACACCTAAGATCATGGACCTAGTCCGCATCATTGCTACTATCGTCTTTCAACTTACTTTTCTCTAGGAACATATAAAAAGATAGGGAAGCTATAATGCGAGCTATTGATCTACAACATAATTTGCAAAATACTATCAGGACTAAGTTCATGATAAATTAAAGTTCAATTAATCATATTACTAAGAACTCTCACTTAGATAGACATCCCTCTAGTCATCTAAATGATCACGTGATCCAAATCAACTAAACCATGTCCGATCATCACATGAGATGGAGTAGTTTTCAATGGTGAACATCACTATGTTGATCATATCTACTATATGATTTACACTCGACCTTTCGGTCTCCAGTGTTCCGAGGCCATATCTGCATATGCTAGGCTCGTCAAGTTTAACCCGAGTATTCTGCGTGTGCAAAACTGGCTTGCACCCGTTGTATGTGAACGTAGAGCTTATCACACCCGATCATCACGTGGTGTCTCAGCACGAAGAACTGTCGCAACGGTGCATACTCAGGGAGAACACTTATACCTTGAAATTTTAGTAAGGGATCATCTTATAATGCTACCGCCAAACTAAGCAAAATAAGAATATAAAAGATAATCATCACATGCAATCAAAATATGTGACATGATATGGCCATCATCATCTTGTACCTTTGATCTCCATCTCCAAAGTAGCATCATGATCTCCATCGTCACCGGCATGACACCATGATCTCCATCATCTTGATTTTTATCAACATGTCATCACATGGTCGTCTCGCCAACTATTTCTTTTGCAACTATTGCTATCGCATAGCGATAAAGTAAAGCAATTATATCGCGCTTGCATCTTATGCAATAAAGAGACAACTATAAGGCTCCTGGCAGTTGCCGATAACTTTAACAAAACATGATCATCTCATACACATCATGTCTTGACCATATCACATCACAACATGCCCTACAAAAACAAGTTAGCCGTCCTCTACTTTGTTGTTGCAAGTTTTACGTGGCTGATATGGGCTTCTAGCAAGAACAGTTCTTACCTACGCATCAAAACCACAATGATTTTTTGTCAAGTGTGTTGTTTTAACCTTCAACAAGGACCGGCCATAGTGAAACTCGATTCAACTAAAGTTGGACAAACAGACACCCGCCAGCCACATGTGTGCAAAAGCACATCGGCAGAACCAGTCGCATGAACACGGTCATGTAATGTCTGTCCGGGCCGCTTCGTCCAACAATACCGCCGAATCAAAGTAAGACGTTGGTGGTAAGCAGTATGACTATTATCATCCACAACTCTTTGTGTTCTACTCATGCATAAAACATCTACGCATAGATGGGGAACGTGGTAATTTCAAAAAAATTCCTACGATCACACAAGATCTATCTAGGTGATGCATAGCAACGAGAGGGGAGAGTGTGTCCACATACCCTCGTAGACCGAAAGCGGAAGCGTTTCAATAACGCGGTTGATGTAGTCGAACTTCTTCGCGATCCAACCGATCAAGTACCAAACGCACGACACCTCCGTGTTCAGCACACGTTCAGCTCGATGATGTCCCTTGTGCTCTTGATCCAGTTGAGGATGAGGGTGAGTTCCGTCAGCACGACGGCATGGCGATGGTGATGATGATGTTGCCGGTGCAGGGCTTCGCCTAAGCACTACGATGGTATGATCGAGGTGTATAACTGTGGAGGGGGGCACCGCACACGGTTTGGAGAGAAACTTGTGTGTGTTCTAGGGTGCCCCCCTGCCCCTGCATATAAAGGAGGGAGGAGGAGGAGGCCAGCCCATGGGTAGAGGGCAAGGAAAGAGGGCAAGGAAAGAGGGAAAGAGAGAGGGAGTAGGAAAGGAAAAGGGGGGCGCCGCCCCCTTTCCCTAGTCCAGTTCTGACCCATGGGGGGGGTGCCACCTCCCCTTTGGCCTGCCTCCTCCTTTCCCGTATGGCCCAATAAGGCCCATTACTTCTCCCGGTGAATTCTCGTAACTCCCCGGTACTCTGAAAAAATACCCGAATCACTCGGAACCTTTCCAATGTCCGAATATATCCTTCCAGTATATCAATCTTTATGTCTCGACCAATTCGAGACTCCTCGTCGCGTCTGTGGTCTCATCCGGGACTCCGAACAAATTTAGGTCATCAAAACATATAACTCATAATACAAATCATCATCGAACGTTAAGCGTGCAGACCCTACGGGTTTGAGAACTATGTAGACATGATCGAGACAAATCTCCAATCAATAACAAATAGCGGAACCTGGATGCTCATATTGTCTCCTACATATTCTACGAAGATCTTTATCTGTCAAACCGCATAATAACATACATTGTTCCCTTTGTCATCGGTATGTTACTTTTCCGAGATTTGATCGTCGGTATCATCATACCTAATTCAATCTCGTTACCGGCAAGTATCTTTACTCGTTCTATAATGCTTCATCCCGCAACTAACTCATTAGTCACATTGCTTGCAAGGCTTATAGTGATGAGCATTACCGAGAGGGCCCAAAGATATCACTCTGAAACACGGAGTGACAAATCCTAATCCCGATCTATGCCAACCCAATAAACACCTTCAGAGACACCTGTAGAGCATCTTTATAATCACCCATTTACATTGTGATGTTTGATAGCACACAAGGTGTTCCTCCGGTATTTGGGAGTTGGATAATCTCATAGTCTGAGGAACATGTATAAGTCATCAAGAAAGCAGTAGCAATGAAACTGTAACGATCATAATGCTAAGCTAACGGATTAGTCTTGTCCATCACATCGTTCTCTTAATGATGTCATCCCGTTCATCAAATGACAACACAGTCTATGGTCAGGAAACATAACCATCTTTGATTAACGAGCTAGTCAAGTAGAGGCATACTAGGGACACTATGTTTTGTCTATGTATTCACACATGTACTAAGTTTCCGGTTAATACAAATCTAGCATGAATAAGAAACATTTATCATGATATAAGAAAATATAAATAACAACTTTATTATTGTCTTTAGGGCATATTTCTTTCAAAGCCCACATTGCAGGTGGTGGAGTGGCCATTTCCAGTTGAGAGCTTGCACATGCTGCAATTGGTTTGGGACAATGCAACCAAGCGAACACTCTCACCCACTGATTGTACTTACTGTACTTGAGGATGATAATGCATCATGATAAGATATTCATATATAAGTATGGACTTGTCTTTCTCTGCTTTCTCTTGTATCTTAGGTGACATATTCCACAAAGATAAGATTGTCTCTGGTCTCTACTCTCTACTCCGTCTATACTAGGCACCTACCAAGTGCCAACTAAGATCCAGCGTGTGTACATCCAGCACCACCAGGCAAACATCCTTCTGACTGACTCTAAGCACTGGCTCGCCAAGGGACTTCAGGTTATAGCTAGCTAGCAACTCTATATATGCGAGATAATTATAGTTAATCAGTTAATTAAGTTAATCCATCACATCAATCAACAGTTATCTGATAGATATTCTTGTGACTTTTGTAGGTGGCGACCAGATCACTTTTATTCTAGGATCGACACTGTACGTACCAAACATGTGGCGGTGTGGGTCACGGCAGTCAATGGGTCACTAGAAACGAAGAACAAAATGGTCCACTGGAGCTAGTGTCTACTCCTAGCCTCCCCTTTCTTTTCATCATCGCCATGTGCGTCGCTTCCCATCCGATCAGCGGCGGTGGCAACAACAAAAAGGCGTGGCTTCAAATGCACTAATCTCTCTAAAATCTTCTAATTTTTTGCACAAATATGAGTCGAACTCGCGTGCAATCCAAAAACCAGTGGGGTCATCCGACCCCACAGGTTACACATGGAATCGCCACTGCGTCCGATAGTCAGTCTACCATCTGCAGTCAGGGCCAATACCCTTTTTTATTTTCATTCAATTGTTGTTGCATTTCTGTTTGGGAAGCTGTAGTGAAGAATTATAATTATGCTAGAGTTGCTCTAAGGACCGGAGACTTGACGACTTAACCATATAGTACAACCCCATCATCCTACCACGAGCATTCAGTGTGATCAGTTGGCAAGTTGCTTGATCAGGTCCCGGTGGGCTACGACATGAGAGCAGAGGAGCGGCGCAGTTAGATCTGATGGTGGACTACGGGTACGCATGCCCAGTGCACATGCACAGCGGTCGGGACCCGATCGACCAGGATCTAATATAACCGAAACTGGGCAGTACGGTCCCATGCGACAGCTACAGGGCCGGGTTTTCGTTAGCCGTCGACAAAATCATGTCTGCTCGTGTCGTTCATGCATGACGCCAGCCATATGCGTCGTCGTCGCGCCGGCAGCCTTTCACACGCTCCAGACCAAAATACTACTCTCTCTAGCTCCGCATGCATGTCCTCGCATCAATGTGGTGCACACACGCGTGCGCGCGTTTGCAGACGTCCCCATGCATGAGGCGGCCATGACTTGTCCAGTGTAGTACGTCGAGCTTTCTTCCGTTAAAAGTTTATCGGTATGTACGTCGAGCATGCGAACCCACGACTGCCTTGACGCGACGACCGGCGAGCTAGCATGAACACACTTGGGGAGGCAGAGGTTTACCAGTTAGAAAAAGGGGGCGACTTAGTTTGTGGGGGCGCCAGCCGGTCTAGAGCACCATGCCGGCGTTTGATGAAGCGATATGGCTGCTCGTGTGGTGCGTGCATGGCGCAGGCCATATGGGTCTTCGTCGTGGCGGCCGCCTCTTGACGCGCCGGACCAAAATCCTCAGCTCCGCGTGTCATCGCATCAATTTGGTGTGCACACGCGCAGGTCGCCATGAGGCAGGCCATGGCTTGTCAAGTGTATGTCGAGCTCCCATCGGTACTAGATATGACTATCCAGCCGGAGTGATGACATGGTTCAAGATTTTGGCACGTACAACCATACGAGCTGGCATGCATGAGAACACCTGGGGTGGCAGATGTTTACGTGTACGTCCACGTTACAGCCGACTTGCCGTGTGGCACACGCGAGCCGCCCTTTGACTCAAGGCAGCGAAACACACACGAGCCGTAGATCATACGTGTCATCCGATGACGTGATATGCCACCCACTTAACCTCCTCGTCACTGCATGCATCAAACGTGTGCGTCGACTAGCTGCCACGTGAGGGACAAGTGTGTCAAAGTAGTCACAATCTATGTCGGCCGATTCCCTTCAAAAAAACTCTATGTCGGCCGATGCGTATGGGATGAACCATGACAGGCATGCGTGATGAACAACTGTCAAAATTCTCACAAATTGCCGGTGCGTATGTGTGGTAGTACAGTGACAGTTGGTGCGGAACAGCCTGCAAAGTTAATTAGCCATAGCCGTCTACTCTATGATTGTGTGGTTGCAGATTAGTTTCAACCAACAAATTTTGTATGCGGACACGGCAACGAAGATCAGGGCACATGTGTACGTTGGCATATGTTTGTCGAAACGAATCAGAGCTGTTCGATTTGATTGGAAATTTGGAAGCGCCAATCAAGGTGCGCATCTCCGTGGCTACCGTGCTGCCAGCAATATTTCACACCCAATGAATCTCTAGTCTTACAAAGCGGAATAGACCGACTCTTTCGTTCAGAACCGTACACTTAATAGATGGCCCACTATTTAATAATGGCCACATATCTGAACAAGCACTCTGTTTGTGGTATTCCTACAGAGATTTTAAGAGTCTGGTTCTTGATTGATGATCCTCTTTGTTTACCTAGGTTACATTTGAGGGAGGAGGCCCCGCATATGAGTTTTGTTGTGTTTTGTGTGAATGAAATTTTAAGGTCGAGGGCAACGAGGGGAGATATCGATATAAAAGAAATAAGGAGAGGCAGAAGTTCTATCGAAGGAGACTCAAAAGTCTAAACTTGGGATGCACCGAAAGCATCCCCTCTTTTTTCACCAACAACTATCGATTTGTCCTGGTTGGACCTATCTTTTAATTTGTTCACCTGATATGTGCTATGCTTGAAGTGTCGTTTGCTTTTATTTGTTTGTTTTGCTTGCTGGTCTTCGCCATAACTGTGTTCTGGTCACACACCTTGAGAGAGATACACATGTGTCATGAATTTTTAGAACGCTCAATGACCTTCACATATGTCTTTTGAGTAGAGGTAATTATATAGTTGCTTTTGCACTTCACTTATACATGTTAGAGCACATCGGAATGACATGCTTTTGTAGAAAAGATTGGGACCCTCTAGCTTTGCTTATATCTTTCTATCGAATTGAATAGCAATTAATAGTTTGCATGAATTATATTGGACATAAAAAATTGATAGGTATACAAAGCAGGCTTATCCGGCCTGAGGGATATATTAAATTAAACAAACCAATCATTTTACATGAACGGTTTTAGAAAGATACATCACGGAAGACAGAGGGAGGATGAAGCATAGGTTAGATTCTCTCAACTGGGTTAAACAAAATGACTCTCGGGTCCTTGAGGAAGGCTTTTTTACGTTCATGCGTGCATCTATACACCAAATCATTAGACCATTAGCAGCGAAATGAACAGAGATATGAAGTCCTTGAATTTCGTAGCAGAAACTCTTCACATTGCGCCTTCTATATGTTCCAAAGAATAACCATGATAACGACGGTGGACCCCGTCTTGTTAAGGATGTCCTAACCCCATAGATGTGAAAGGTTTACTAGAGGGTCCGTGGCCAGGCATTTCAGATCATCTGAAAGAGGCCGCACGACCTCTTCAGCTAGTACAAGCACGGTCGAAACAAATTTGGTTCCCGGGACGAAATGAAATAAAGAGTTTTATACCAAAGTTTTATACTTATTCATTTTATTTTATCATACTATAATACTAATGAGTATGCATTTTATTACTAGATAGTATAGTTAACCGTATAATTTAATTGGTATAGTTAATCAGTGTTCTTTGTTATCACCTACCAGTTGTAATGCATATCACTGTTCACTTTGTTTATGCCAAATTTAAATGATGTAAAAGAAGTTATTTCTGAATTCTTTTTGTGACAACTCTGTAAATTATATAGTGCACACGCACATATTTGTATGTACATGCATATTTGTAGCGATGTAATAAAGGTTTCTAAAGAATAATGTCGAACTAATATCTTAAAAATTATTTCTAGTGTATTATTAGGTATGCATATTTATAGAACCTTGTAGAGTATAAATTATACCATTTGCACATGTATTGCAAGCTAGATGGCGGATGGCTTCTATGAGCGACTATTTATGTTGGAATGTTCAACTCATGCAGAACGGGTCCTGGACCTTTTCGATGGAATGGTCACAGATGAAATGAATGCCAAGCTAGTTGCTCCTACATCATATGTAGAGATAGAACACGCACTCTTTCCATAGGGGACCTTCGAAGGCATCGGGCCCGGATGGCCTTCCGGCGTTATTTTATCAACGACACTGGCCGTTGATATGGGATGATGTATGTAAAGCTTTGCACGAGTATCTTCAAGGGGCGGCGGCGCCCGATAATTTTAATGACACTATTATTGTCATGATCCCCAAAGTGAACTCACCAGAGCTTCTAACGCAATTTTGCCCGATAAGTCTATGTAATGTATTGTATAAAACTGTGGCTAAAGTTCTGGCAAATAGGTCGAGGTTTGATCCTTCTGGTGCTAATATCTAAAGAGCAAAGTGCATTTGTACCAGGATTGCTTATCACTTACAATGTCCTTGTGGCGTACAAGTGTATTCAGAAACCTCCGAAAGTTAACCTAGATAGTTTTTCTGCCACCGCAATTCTGTTCTGAAGTGATCTTGTCTGGAGTTCTTTTTCCGGCACCGTGCCGGAGAGGGAAAGCCATCAACATAGGCCATGTCCTTCATCCCCGTTGCCTCCGTGATGAGGAGAGGGTAGTTCACCCCTGAGGCTGAGGGTATGTACCAGTAGCTATGTGTTTGATCTGTCTCTCTTTTTCTTCCGTGATCTTGATAGGCCACAATCTTAATGTATCATGAGCTTTGTTAGTATAGTTGGATAATATGGTGTTTTCCCCTGAGGATCGAGCAAAAGAGGTCGCACCAAAAGGTGGCGGCGTGGACATGTGGGTGGCGACAGAAGGAAACGTGTGTCCTAAAATATAGGTTGCTACAATATCTGGGTAGATGGAAGGCGTTATGTCACCTCGTCCAAACACTAAATATGGAAACTCATGAACTCGACTTGAAGCGGCCTCTAATAAATTATGTAAATCGCGAGACGATGATTCTGTTAAAAAAATATTTTCAATCAAATTTGTCGTAAAAACGGTTATTATGACCATCGAAAAATATTTTCAATCAAAATCATCAAAATAAAAGCTATTACAATGATCCAGATGATACATGATTCTCCTAAATTGCTCTTAACTTGCTAGGCATAAGGCCATGCGTTTGGTAGAGGGTTCTGCAGCACGACACGACCAGCTAGGCCGTAGCCCTCATAGCTTGAACAGTAGCTTCTTGCACAAGCTTCACCCTACCACCCAAATTCAAATAAGTTCTGCCATCTGTCCTTCGTCTTCACACCTCTGCCATGTGTGCGTTAATGAAGCATCCAACGAGCTAGTACTCTTCCATGTCCGTCTTCTTTTTACTAGTAGGCGGAAGGCGCGGCAGCACGCCGTGCCCAAGTATGAGCCTATTGTTGTCTAAATTGTAGCTTAATTTGTTTGTCGGAGTAAATGACCACGGGTAGTCCTATCCGCTCCCCATGACATTTCAAAACATCGGGGCCGGCTGCGCCCCTCAAGCATCCAAGAGAAAGGGCCGCCTTCTCGTGGCTGGCTGTACCAAGCGGCCGGCTGCAGGGAGCCGGCAAGACCAAAAGAGCGGCCCTAGAGTGGGCCGACTCCTAGCAGGCAGCCACCAGAGTGGCCGACTCCTAGTAGGTGGCCCACCCTTGTGCCCTCAAAGTTTGCACCCATATAACGACGACGAGACAGGCGCGGCTACAGTGCAGCCTGCCACACCCGAATCCCGGAATGGGCGTGGCCATAGTGCAATGTACCAGGCGGCCATCCCTAGCCCAGCACGACATTGTTGCCACACTGACCATGACATCATCCATGGCAGAGCAACCCTGCTCCCACGACGGGCTGTCAGTAAAGCCCGCAGGCGGCGGGCCCTACCTATCAGCGAGATACCAGAGGGCGGCATGCCCAGGCCAGTCGGCACAGGGGAAGGCCTGTTCCAGAGCAGTCGGCCCTCCCCTTCCCTAGAAGTTTGTGCGCCATAAACCAGATAAGACGGGGTGTGGCTACAGTGAATGCCCACCAGGCGGCGGTATTGTAGCCATGCTCTCCCCGACCAAGCAATCATCATCAGAGGCGGGGCTACAGTAACGAGCAACCGACAGGGCCCGCAGGAGGTGGGCCCAACCTGTTGGCCGAGAGCCCGGCAGCCGGCGGGACCAACCAGGTAGCGGGCCCCAGCGATCGGCGGAGAAGCCGACGACCATAGACACTGACAGCCTGGACCTACACCTAGACGGATTACCATTGTACTCCTGGGGGGTAGGCCTATATAAACCCCCCAGGGCACCCATGCAAGGGGTTGAACTCTTGGAGATACACACACAGAGAGAGAGAGAGAGAGAGAGAGAGAGAGAAGTAGAGCTAGCCTTGCCCTTCTTCCTCCTCTAACCAAAGAGCTCAAGGAGCAAGCTTGTAGCTGCTTGTTGATCTAGTGATCACGCCGAGACCCCACAAAGCAGGACTAGAGGTTTTATCTTCTAGGAGAGCCCCGAACCTGGGTAAGATTCGCCGGCGTGCATGTCTCCGCCTTATCCCGTTGTTTCCAGGCACCGGCGGCGTCTTACTAGCTCCCACAATGATTAGCCATTCTTGGGCATATGTCGCACCAACCACCCGATATTTGGCGCCAACCGTGGGGCTAGGTGCACCATCGTCCGAAGACCTGCTCTGGACGGGAACCTTGTTCCTCCCTAGCGAGCGCAGCCAGCCCGGCACGCCCGATGGCGTTTGCTCCGATGTGCTGCATGGCACGGAATTCGCCTGCGCCGCAAGCTGCCTCGCTAATCTCATTGGTGAGATTCGCCTCTCCGACGAGCCCACACCAGGCGCGAGCGCAACCAGCTCTAAGAGCTGCCTCATCGACCTCCTTGGCAAGCTTGACGTTGCCAACAAGCCCGCCTCCGACTTGGAGTCGATCGGCTCCACCGACCCGATGCTTATCGATTCCGACACATCATCCCTCGACGCCTTCCCCACCCACGTGGTAGTCATCGACGACCCGCTCCCTCTTGCCGACAGTGGCGGCAGCACTGTGACTGAGGTGCTCGTCATCAGCCATGGCGCAGCATCCAGCGCGTACGCCCGCGACCCGCTGTAGGCGACGATGCAGGACCTATCGGCACCCATCGTAGGCGACGTCGACGCGGAGACGTTGGAGACCCACCTCCTTGCGCTCATCGAGAGAGGCAAGAAGCTAGCCACTATGAGACGCCTTAGTGAGGCTTATTAGCGCGAGGTCGATCATGCCGTCTGTGGCACGCCAGCTGCTGGCGAGCCTAGCCGAGTGGGTGTTGTCAAACAACACGGCATCGAGGAGATGCTGGTGTCGGTGTAGTCGGCGATCGCCGCGGGATGGTGAATAAGAGCAGGCCTCACCGCCACCAGCTCCTCATGGGCCTCCTGCCGGAATGTGGCCAACTGGGCTAGATCTAGCCTAGGGTACCATGCCCTGACGAACTCCAAGGCCTGCCTTGCGCCTGCCCGGGCGGAGGAGGCCTTCCACGCCTCAAAGCGGCCGACTGCCACGTCCAGCTAGTCGGCTGTCCGGTTGGGGGTGCGCGGAGCTTGGACGCCTGGCCAGAGGGCGGAGATCACCTGGGCCCCGACACGCTGCAGCCGGCGGAGCATCCGATGAGCCGGTTAGAGACGAGCCTGGATGACAAGGAGTTGCTCGTTGAGCGACCGACGGGCATTCGGCGCGATCTCCATACCAGCCCGCCTCCGCTCTTCACGGTGAGCTTCGATAGCTTGGCTGGCAACGACAGCGCAGCCAGGGAAGTACTCTGTGCAAGTTGAAAAAGGAAATATGATGTTAGAAGCCGGCACATATAATAGTCGGCGGTCGAAGGAAGGAAGAAAGCAACTCACCGTCGACCATGTCCTCGATCCAGCCGTAGCCGTCGTTCAGTGCCCTCTCCGCAACGGCCCAGTTCAAGCACCGAGTCTCGAACTCGGCTTGGAGAGCGGCCTCGCTGTCGTTCGCCACCTGAAGGGCCTCCTTGTGCAACTCCTCCTGGTCGGCCAGCTTCTTGGCCAGGCGGTCGTGCTCCTGGGCCACCTTGCTGCACTCCTCCTCCTTGGCACGGAGTGCGGTTTGGGCCTCACCCAATTGTTGCTGCAGGGCGGCATTGGCCTCTGCAAAGATAGCAAAGAAGGACGACCAGCAAGAAAGAAAGAAGTACCAAGAAAGATCTCGGGACTACACCCAGTGAGTGTGCTGACGCGCCCCCATAAGAGAGAGAAGGTGGAGTGCTTACTCCAGCTCTCGGACAAGTCAGCAGTCTTCTGAGCCAGCTACCGGACCTGGGAGTTGAAGGCGGCAGCGCGGAGATTGTGATAATCCTGCAACAAAGACATACTGGAAAGAAAGCAAGTCAGCACCCGAGCCTGCTTGAAAGTTCAGGCCGCCTGCTCAGTAGCCGGCCCGGAACTCGGGGACTACACCCAGTGGGTGCGCTGACGCGCCCCCACGGAAGAATACAAGAATGAAAAACAAGAAGCATACCTGGATGGCTGTTCGCGATACCAGGAACTCTTGGTTGTAGTGATGGAGGGCGATGGCCTGAGCCTGGAGCCGAGCCCGGACGTCCTGTGCTACCGCGTTCAGCATGGCTGTCCCGCCTCCAGGCGTCCACTCTGGCGAGCCGATGCTGGTGGCCTCCACCTCCAGGGCCGACGAGCTTGCGGCCCCGGCCTCCGGTGGTAGTGGCCGGCTGGACCAAGTGGCTGGCTGCAGGAAGGCGGCAAGGCCCAAAGAGCGGCCCCAGAGTGGGCCGACTCCTAGCAGGCGGCCACCAGAGTGGCTGACTCCTAGCAGGTGGCCCACCCTTGCACCCTCAAAGTTTGCACCCACATAACGGTGATGAGACGGGGCGTGGCTACAGTGCAGCCTGCCACACCCGAATCCCAGAATGGGCGTGGCCACAGTGCAATGTACTGGGCGGCCATCCCTAGCCCGGCGCGGCATTGTTGCCATGCTGACCATGACATCGTCCATGGCAGACCAGCCCTTCTCCCACGATAGGCTCTCGGTACGGCATGCAGGTGGCGGGCCCTGCTTATCAGCGAGATACCAGAGGGCGGCATGCCCAGGCCAGTCGGCACAGGGGAAGGCCTGTTCCAGAGCAGTCGGCCCTCCCCTTCCCTAGAAGTTTATGCGCCATAAACCAGATAAGACGGGGTGTGGCTACAGTGAACGCCCACCAGGCGGCGGTACTGTAGCCATGCTCACCCCGACCAAGCCATCGTCATCGGAGGCAGGGCTATAGTAACGATAAGCCGACAAGGCCCACAGGCGGTGGGCCCAACCTGTCATCCAAGAGCCCGGCAGTCGACGGGACCCACCAGCCAGCAGGCCCCAGCGGCCGGCGGAGAAGCCGACGACCATAGACACTGACGGCCTGGACCTACACCTAGCCGGATTACCATTGTACCCCTATGGGGTAGGCCTGTATAAACCTCCCAGGGCACCCATGCAAAGGATTGAACTCTTGGAGATACACACACACATAGAGAGAGAAGTAGAGCTAGCCTTGCCCTTCTTCCTCCTCAAGCCGAAGAGCTCAAGGAGCAAGCTTGCAACTGCTTGTTGATCTAGTGATCATGCGGAGACCCCGCAATGTAGGACTAGGGGTGTTATATCCTAGGAGAGCCCCGAACCTAGGTAAGATTCGCCGGCGTGCATGTCTCCGCCTTATCCCCTTTCCAAGCACCGGTGGCGTCTTACTAGCTCCCACAATGATTAGCCATCCTTTTGCATATGTCGCACCAACCACTCGATATTTGGCGCCCACCATGGGGCTAGGTGCACCATCATCCGAAGACCTTCTTTGGAGAGGAACCTTGTTCCTCCCTGGCGAGCGCAGCCAGCCCGGCACGCCCGATGACGTTTGTGCCGACGCGCTGGATGGCGCGGAAGTCGCCTGCGCGGCAAGCTGCCTCGCTGATCTCATCGGCGAGATTCGCCTCTCTAACGAGCCCGCGCCCGGCGCAACCAGCTCCGAGAGCTGCCTCATCGACCTCCTTGGCAAGCTTGACCTTGCCAACGAGCCCACCTCCGACTTGGAGTCGATCGGCTCCACCAACCCGATGCTTGTCGATTTTGACACAGCTTCCCTCGATGCCTTCCCTACCCATGTGGTGGTCATCGACAACCCGCTCCCTCGTGCCGACAGAGGCGGCAGCACCGTCACTGAGATGCTCGTCATCAGCCACGGTGCAGCATCCGGCACGGACGCCCGTGACCTGCTGCAGGTGAGATGCGAGACATGTCGGCACCCATGGCAGGCGATGATGCGGGACCTGTCGGCACCCATCGCAGGCGACGCCGACGCTGAGACGTTGGAGGCCTACCGCCTTGCGCTCATCAAGAGCGGCAAGAAGCTAGCCACTATGAGACGCCTCAGTAAGGCTTATTAGTGCGAGGTCGATCATGCCGTCTGTGGCACGCTGGCTGCTGGCGTGCCTAGCCGAGTGGGTGTTGTCAAACAGCACAACGTAGAGGAGATGCTGGTGTCGGTGTAGTCGGCAATCGCCGCGGGATGGTGAATAAGAGCAGGCCTCACCGCCACCAGCTCCTCGTGGGCCTCTTACCGGAATGTGGCCAATTGGGCTAGATCTAGCTTAGGGTACCATGCCCTGACAAACTCCAAGGCCCGCCTTGTGCCTGTCCGGGCTGAGGAGGCCTTTCACACCTCAAAGCGGCCGACTGCCATGTCCAGCCAGTCGGCTGTCCGGCTGGGGGTGCGTGGAGTTTGGACGCCTGGCCAGAAGGCGGAGATCACCTGGGCCCCGACATGCTGCAGCCGGTGGAGCATCCGATGAGCCGACTGGAGACGGGCCTGGATGGCAAGGAGTTGCTCATCGAGCGACCGACGGGTGTTCATTGCGATCTCCATACCAGCCCGCCTCCTCTCTTCACGGTGAGCTTCGATGGCTTGGCTGGCGACGACAGCGTAGCAAGGGAAGTACTCTGTGCAAGTTGAAAAAAGAAATATGAAGTCAGAAGCCGGCACATATAACAGTCGGCGGTCGAAGGAAAGAAGAAAGCAACTCACGACCATGTCCTCGATCCGGCCGTAGCCGTCGTTCAGCGCCCTCTCCGCGTCGGCCCAGTTTGAGCACTGACTCTCGAAATCGGCTTGGAGAGCGGCCTCGCTGTCGTTCGCTGCCTGAAGGGCCGCCTTGTGAAGCTCCTCCTGGTCAGCCAGTTTCTTGGCCAGGCGGTCGCCCTCCTAGGCCACCTTGCTGTACTCCTCCTCCTTGGCACATAGCGCGGTTTGGGCCTCACCCAATTGTTGCTGCAGGGCGGCGTTGGCCTCTGCAAAGATAGCAAAGAAGGACAGTCAGCAAGCAAGAAAGAAAGAAGTACCAAGAGAGATCCAGCCCGACTGCTCAGCTGTCAGCCCGGATCTCGGCGACTACACCCAGCGGGTGCGCTGACACGTCCCCACAAGAGAGAGAAGGTGGAGTGCTTACTCCGTCTCTCGGACAAGTCAACAGTCTTCTGAGCCAGCTCCCGGACCTGGGAGTTGAAGGCGGCCGCGCGGAGATTGTGATAATCCTACAACAAAGACATACTGGAAAGAAAGCAAGTCAGCACCCGAGCCTCTTGAAAGTTCCAGGCCGCCTGCTCAGCACCCAGCCCGACACTCGGGGACTACACCCAGTGGGTGCGCTAACGCGCCCCCATGGTAGAATACAAGAATGAAAAACAAGAAGCATACCCGGATGGCTGTTCGCGACGCCAGGAAGTCCCGGTTATAGTGATGGAGGGCGATGGCCTGAGCCTGGAGCCGAGCCCGGATGTCATGTGCTGTGCTACCTCTTGAGCATGCGTTGGTTTTTCCCTTGAAGAGGAAAAGGGTGATGCAGCAAAGTAGCGTAAGTATTTCCCTTAGTTTTGAGAACCAAGGTATCAATCCAGTAGGAGGCTCCTCAAAAGTCCCACGCACCTACACAAACAAACAAGAACCTCGCAACCAACGCAATAAAGGGGTTGTCAATCCCTTCACGGAAACTTGCGAAAGTGAGATCTGATAGAGATAATATGATAATATAAATATTTTGGGTATTTTTATGATACATATTGGAAAATAAAAGATGCAAATAAAAGTAGATGGAAAACTTATATGATAAAAGATAGACCCGGGGGCCATAGGTTTCACTAGTGGCTTCTGTCAAGATAGCATAAGTATTACGGTGGGTGAACAAATTACTGTCGAGCAATTGATAGAAAAGTGCACAATTATGAGAATATCTAGGCATGATCATGTGTATATAGGCATCACGTCCGCAACAAGTAGACCGAAACGATTCTGCATCTACTACTATTACTCCACACATCGACCGACTCATGCCTGCATCTAGAGTATTAAGTTCATAAGAACATAGTAACGCATTAAGCAAGATGAAATGATGTAGAGGGATAAACTCATGCAATATGATATAAACCCCATCTTTTTATCCTTGATGGAAACAATACAATACGTGCCTTGCTGCCCCTGCTGTCACTGGGAAAGGACACTGCAAGATTGAACCCAAAGGTAAGCACTTCTCCCATTGTAATAAAGATCAATCTAGTAGGCCAAACCAAACTGATAATTCGAAGAGACTTGCAAAGATAACCAATCATACATAAAAGAATTCAGAGGAGATTCAAATATTTCTCGTAGATAAACTTGATCATAAACCCACAATTCATCGGATCTCGACAAACACACCGCAAAAAAGAGTTACATCGAATAGATCTCAAGAAGAGGAAGGAGAAATTTTTATTGAGAATCAAAGAGAGAGAAGAAGCCATCTAGCTAATGACTATGGACCCGAAGGTCTATGGTAAACTACTCACAACTCATTGGAGAGGCCTTGGAGATGACGTAGAGGCCCTCCGTGGTCGATTCCCCCTCCGGCAAAGCACCGGCGAAGGCTCCAAGATGGGATCTCGCGGATACAGAAGGTTGCGGCGGTGGAATTAGGTTTTCGTGGTGCTCCTGGATGGTTTCGGGGTACGTAGATATATATAGGAGGAAGAAGTAGGTCGGTGGATGCTCGAGTGGCCCACGAGGGTGGGGGGGGGGCGGCGCCGGCCACCCTCGTGACCGCCTAGTCCGCTTCTTAACGTCCACTCCAAGTCTCCTGGTTTGCATTTGTTCCAAAAAGATTGCTCCCGAAGGTTTAATCCCATTTGGACTCCGTTTGATATTCCTTTTCTCCAAAACACTGAAATTGGCAAAAAAAACAGCAATTCGGGCTGGGCCTCCGGTTAGTAGGATAGTCCCAAAAATGATATAAAAGTGTAAAGTAAAGCCCATAAACATCCAAAATGGGTAATATAATAGCATGGAACAATAAAAAATTATAGATACGTTGGAGACGTATCATGCTGCTGCGTTCAGCATGGTTGTCCCGCCTCCAGTCGTCCACTTTGGCGAGCCGATGCTGTTGTCTCCACCTCCAGGGCCGACGAGCTTGCGGCCCCGTCCTCCTGTGGTCGTGGCGCCGAGGCCTTCTTCGCTGCCGGAGAGCGGACCGCGGGGTCTGCCCCCGCCGCTAGTTCGCCGCCAGCCGGCGGCACCGACGGCGCGTTGGGCTGGCCGCCTTGGTCCTCGACGGTCGGCGTCGGTGGAGGCACCTCCGCCCCCAAGGCGATGCCATCGCCCCCCTCCCCCTTCATGGCCGGCTGGTCGCCACCGGCTCCTTCAAGCGGCAACAAGACCTCAGGCGCCGGTGGCACAGTGCGAAGGGGGATGACGAGCTGCGGAGTTTGGCCGCGCGTGGCCTCTTCCGCCTGTGCCTTGGCCGCGGCGTCCGCCTGTGCCCTGGCCGTAGCGTCGGCTTGTGCCTTTGCGGCCTCGTCCGCCTCCTCCTGTGCCGCCTTGGCCGCCGCCGCCTCCTGCCGCTCCGTCTCCTCCTGCTCCTCGCGCCCCTCTTATGCATTCCTCTCCGTCGCTGCATGGAGCTCGGCGAGCGGGTCTACGTGGCGGGAGCTGGCAGAGCCCTCAGCTGCTCCTACCACGGAGGCGGCGCTAGAACGCTCAAGAGATAGCGGGCCCTGATCAAGCAAACAGAAAATAGTTCATAATGACACACGCAAGGAAAAAAGAAGAAAGAGAGTAACAGAAATCAAAACTTACGCAGACACCGTCACGGGCTGCTTCACCGCCTTCTTAAATCGGTTCGCCTTCGCAGCGGTCTCCTCCCACTTGGTCATCGCCGCCGAGCCCCTGGGCTTCTTCGGCCGACTGCCGAACATCAACGGCGCAGCTCGACATTTCAGTGCGCCGCCTGGGGCAGTCGGCACGGCTGATAAGCCCGCGTCCTCCTGGTCAGTGGCCGGATGGCGGCGCGGCGCATTTCCCTCTTTGTCATCATCCGGCCAGTCTTCAAGGCCGCCTCCACCTGCGGAGCCGCCTGCTCCGCCACCACCGCATGTGGCGTCATCTTCTTCCAGGGCGGCCGCCCCCAAGTTGGGGTCGTCCACGTCACTCACCGTTCAGTCGGGGAGATATTCATGGTTCTGCCCCGTGGTGTCAGCTGCCGACTGGATGATGGAGCTCTGCTTCATGGCCGACTGGTCACACGGCAGATGAGGGCCCGACAACTAAAACGAAAAGAGGAAGGAGGAAGAATTAAGGACTTACAATAGTGTTGGGGAACGTAGTAATTTCAAAAAAATTCCTACGCACACGCAAGATCATGGTGATGCATAGCAACGAGAGGGGGAGTGTATCTTCATACCCTTGAAGATTGCTAAGCGGAAGCATTTATCAACGAGGTTGATGTAGTCATACGTCTTCACAATCCGACCGATCCAAGTACCGAACGGACGGCACCTCTGAGTTCTGCACACATTCAGCTTGATGACGTCCTCACCTTCTCGATCCAGCAAGACGGGCAAAGTAGTAAATGAGTTCCGGCAGCACGACAGCGTGGTGACGGTGCTGGTGAAGAATAATCTCCGCAGGGCTTTGCCTAAGCACTACGGTAACTATGACGGAGGATAAACTAGAGGGGACGGGGTTGCCGGCACACGGCTTGGTGTTTCTTGATGCGTCTTTGGTGCTAGCCCTGCCCCTCCATTTATATGATGAGCCTTGGGGTCGAAACTTGGAGTAAAAGCCTCCACAAAGTCGGTTTCACCCGAAAGGCAAGAGTCCTTCTCGGACTCCAGGGCCAGACGCCAGGGTTCCCGGCGTCTGGACCCAGACGCCAGAGACCCTGGCGTCTGGCCCCTGGACTCCGCAAAACTTCCTTTTGTGCTTTCCAAAAACCTTGTCGGCTTTCCCCTTTGGCCCAAATAACGTGTTCTCGTACCCAAACATTTCGGGAAACATCCGGAACCCCTTTCGGTGAATTACGGAACCCTTCCGGAGACCAAACAACATTATCCCATATATTAAACTTCATCTCCGGACCATTCCGGAGTTCCTCGTTATGTTCGTGATCTCATTCGGGACTCCGAACAACATTCGGTTACCAACATACATAACTCATATAATACTATATCGTCAATGAACGTTAAGCGTGCGGACCCTACGGGTTCGAGAACTATGTAGACATGACCAAGACATCTCTCTGGACAATAACCAATACGGAACCTGGATGCCCATATTGGCTCCTACATATCCTACGAAGATCTTTATCGGTCAAACCGCATAACAACATACGTTGTTTCCTTTGTCATCGGTATGTTGCTTGCCCGAGATTCAACCCTCGGTATCTCAATACCTAGTTCAATCTCGTTACCGGCAAGTCTCTTTACTCGTTATGTAATACATCATCTTGCAACTAACTAATTAATTACAATGCTTGCAAGGATTATAGTGATGTGTATTACCGAGAGGGCCCAGAGATACCTCTCCAACAATCGGAGTGACAAATCTTAATCTTGAAATACGTCAACTCAACAAGTACCTTCGGAGACACCTGTAGAGTACCTTTATAATCACCCAGTTACGTTGTGACGTTTGGTTGCACACAAAGTGTTCCTCCGGTAAACGGGAGTTACATAATCTCATAGTCATAGGAACATGTATAAGTCATGAAGAAAGCAATAGCAACATAATAAACGATCAAGTGCTAAGCTAACGGAATGGGTCAAGTCAATCACATCATTCTCCAATGATATGATCCCGTTAATCAAATGACAACTCATGTCTATGGCTAGGAAACTTAACCATCTTTGATTCAACGAACTAGTCAAGTAGAGGCATACTAGTGACATTATGTTTGTCTTTGTATTCACACATGTACTAAGTTACCAGTTAATACAATTCTAGCATGAATAATTAACATTTATCATAAAATAAGGAAATAAATAATAACTTTATTATTGCCTCTAGGGCATATTTCCTTCAGTCTCCCACTTGCTCTAGAGTCAATAATCTAGTTCACATCATCATGTGATTTAGAACCAATATTCACATGTGTATGTGATTAACATTCATAGTTCACATCGTCATGTGACCAACACCCAAAGGGTTTACTAGAGTCAATAATCTAGTTGACATCGCTATGTGATTAGCACCCAAAGAGTACTAAGTTATGATCATGTTTTGCTCGTGAGAGAAGTTTAGTCAAAGAGTCTATAACATTTAGAGTCGTATGTATTTTGCTAATATTCTATGTCTACAATGCTCTGCACGGAGCTACTCTAGCTAATTGCTCCCACTTTCAATATGTATCTAGACTGAGACTTAGATTCATCTGGATCGGTGTAAAAGCTTGCATCGACGTAAATCTTTATGACGAGCTCTTTTATTACTTCCATAATCGAGAAATATTTCCATAGTCCTCACTAAGGATAATTTTGACCGCTGTCCATTGATCTACTCTTAGATCACTATTGTACCCCCTTGCCAAACTTATGACAAGGTACACAATAAGGCTGGTACACAGCACAACATGCTTTATAGAACCTATGACTGAGGCATAGGGAATGACTTTTCATTCTCTTTCTATTTTCTGCCATGGTCGGGTTTTGAGTCTTACTCAACTTCACACCTTGCAACACAGGCAAGAACTCCTTCTTTGACTGTTCTATTTTGAAATACTTCAAAATCTTATCAAGGTATGTACTCATTGAAAAAATATTATCAAGCGTCTTGATCTATCTCTATAGATCTGGATGCTCAATGTGTAAGCAGCTTCACCGAGGTCTTTCTTTGAAAAACTCTTTATTCAAGTATCCTTTTATGCTATCCAGAATTTCTATATCATTTCCAATTAACAATATGTCATCTACATATAGTATTAGAAATGCTACAGAGCTCCCACTCACTTTCTTGCAAATACAGGCTTCTCCAAAAGTCTGTATAAAACCATATGCTTTGATCAACTCATCAAAGCGTATATTCCAACTCCGAGATGCTTGCACCAGTCCATTGATGGATCGCTAGAGCTTTGCACATTTTTTAGCACCTTTAGAATTTACAAAACCTTCTGGTTGTATCATATACAACACTTCTTTAAGAAATATCCATTTAAGGAATGTAGTTTTGTCATCCATTTGCCAGATTTCAAAATTGTGGCAATTGCTAACATGATTCTGACAGACTTAAGCATCATTACGAGTGAGAAAATCTCATCGTATTCAACACCTTGAACTTGTCGAAAACCTTTCGCAACAAGTCGAGCTTCGTACATAGTGACACTACTATCAGTGTCCGTCTTCCTCTTGAAGATCCATTTATTTAACATGGCTTGCTGATCATCGAGCAAGTCAACCAAAGTCCATACTTTGTTCTCATACATGGATCCTATCTCAGATTTTATGGCCTCAAGCCATTTCGCAGAATCTGGGCTCATCATCGCTTCCTCATAGTTCGTAGTTTCATCATGGTCTAGTAACATGACTTCAGAATAGGATTACCGTACCACTCTGGTGTGGATCTTAATCTGGAAGATCTACAAATTTTGGTAGTAACTTGATCTGAAGTTTCATGATCATCATCATTAGCTTCCTCACTAATTGGTGTAGGAATCACTGGAACTAATTTCTGTGATGAACTACTTACCAATTCGGGAGAAGGTACAATTACCTTATCAAGCTCTACTTTCCTCCCACTCACTTCTTTCGAGAGAAACTCCTTCTCTAGAAAGGATCCATCTTAGCAACGAATAACTTGCCTTCGGATCTGTGATAGAAGGTGTACCTAATAGTTACCTTTGGGTATTCTATGAAGACACACTTCTCCGATTTGGGTTCGAGCTTATTAGGTTGAAACTTTTTCACATAAGCATCGCAGCCCCAAACTTTAAGAAACGACAACTTTGGTTTCTTGCCAAACCATAGTTCATAAGGCGTCATCTCAACGGATTTTGATGGTGCCCTATTTAATGTGAATGCAGCTGCCTCTAATGCATAACCCCATAACGATAGTAGTAAATCGATAAGAGACATCATAGATCGCACCATATCCAATAAAGTGCGGTTACGATGTTCGGACACACCATAACGCTGTGGTGTTCCATGTGGCGTGAGCTGTGAAACTATTCGACTTTGTTTTATATGAAGGCCAAACTCGTAACTCAAATATTCTTCTCCACGATCAGATCGTAGAAACTTTATTTTCTTGTTATGATGATTCTTCACTTCACTCTGAATTTCTTTGAACATTTCAAATGTTTCAGACTTGTGTTTCATTAAGTAGATATACCCATATCTTCTCAAATCATCTGTGAAGGTCAGAAAATAACGATACTCGCCACGAGCATCAACACTCATTGGATCGCATACATCGGTATGTATTATTTCCAATAAATCAGTAGCTCGTTCCATTGTTCCGAAGAATGGAGTTTTATTCATCTTGCTCAAAAGGCACGGTTCGCAAGCATCAAATGATTCATAATCAAGTGATTCCAAAAACCCATCAGCATGGAGTTTCTTCATGCGCTTTACACCGATATGACCCAAACGGCAGTGCCACAAATAAATTGCACTATCATTATCAACTTTGCATCTTTTGGCATCAATATTATGATTGTGTGTATCACTACGATCGAGATCCAACAAACTATTTTCGTTGGGTGTATGACCATCGAAGGCTTTATTCATGTAAACAGAATAACAGTTATTCTCTGACTTCAAATGAATAATCGTATTGCAATAAACATGATCAAATCATATTCATGATCAACGCAAACGCCAAATAACATTTATCTAGGTTTAACACTAATCCCGAAAGTATAGCGAGTGTGCGATGATGATCATATCAATCTTGGAACCACTTCCAACATACATCGTCACTTCACCCTCAACTAGTCTCTGTTTATTCTGTAACTCCTATTTCGAGTTACTAATTTTTAGCAACCGAACAAGTATCAAATACCCAGGGGCTACTATAAACACTAGTAAGGTACACATCAATAACCTGTATATCAAATATACCCTTGTTCACTTTGCCATCCTTCTTATCCACCAAATATTCATGGTATTTCTGCTTCCAGTGACCATTTCCTTTGCAGTATAATCACTTAGTTTCAGGCTTCGGTCCAGCTTTGGGCTTCTTCGCGGGAGTGACAACTTGCTTGCCATTCTGCTTGAAGTTCCCTTTCTTTCCCTTTGCCCTTTTCTTGAAACTAGTGATCTTGTTTAATCATCAACACTTGATGCTTTTTCTTGATTTCTACCTTCGTTGATTTCAGCATCACATAGAGCTTGGGAATCGTTTTCGTCATCCCTTGCATACTATAGTTCATCATGAAGTTCCTGTAACTTGGTGATGGTGACTAGAGAACTCTGTCAATCACTATATTATCTGGAGGATTAACTCCCACTTGATTCAAGCGATTGTAGTACTCAGACAATCTAAGCACTTGCTCACTAGTTGAGCAATTCTCCTCCATCTTTTAGGCGAAGTATTTGTCAGAGGTCTCATACCTCTTGACACCGGCATGAGTCTGAAATACCAATTTCAGCTCTTGGAACATCTCATATGCTCCGTGCCGTTTCCAAAATGTTTTTGTAGTCCCGGTTCTAAGCCATAAAGCATGGTGCACAAAACTATCAAGTAGTCATCATATTGAGCTAGCCAAACGTTCATAATGTCTGCATCTGCTCCTGCAATAGGTCTGTCACCTAACGGTGCATCAAGGACATAATTCTTCTGTGCAGCAATGAGGATAAACCTCAGATCACGGACCAAGTCCACATCATTGCTACTCTTGATAAACCGCAAGTATACGGGATCGCAACAGTTTTCGATAAGTAAGAGTGTCGAACCCAACGAGGAGCTAAAGGTAGAATAAATATTCCCTCAAGTTCTATCGACCACCGATACAACTCTATGCACGCTTGACGTTCGCTTTACCTAGAACAAGTATGAATCCACCCGGATCCCAAGGTATATCAAAGCCAATTTTAATTAAAAATGATTTGTAATTTAGTAGTGAGCACAAAGTAACATATATCATGCAACAACAAAGTCTAACTCTCTTCCTATGCATCGGCATGTCATAAAAGAACAATTCATGCACACAAAGTAAAGGCCAATGCATAGTATAAACAGTTTTCTTGCAATTCTATCGTATTGGAAACATAGAGAGGTGGAGATATAGTTCCTCTCTCATAATAATTGCAAGTAGGAGCAGAAAGCACATGCATATTACATTCATCAAAATAATCATGTGCAATGGTAAAAGGCAACCCATCAATATAATCCTTAATAAGCACAAACTTCTCCGATAAAGTGTAGTAGGGAGAATTCAAAAAGATAATAGGACTATCATGCGTGGGTGCAATAGCAACAATTTCATGTTTAACATAAGGAACTATAGCAAGTTCATCTCCATAAGCATAATTTATATTGGCATCTTGGCCACAAGCATAGCAAGCATCATCAAAAAGGGATATTTCAAACAAATTCAAGGGATCATAGCAATCATCATAGCAACATCCTTCGGTAAGCACGAAGGGGAATTAAACAATGTATGAGTAGGAGGGTTACTCTCATTAGAAGGTGGGCATGGGTAGCTAATCTGCTCTTCCTCCTTTTGTTCTTCGCTCTCCTCATCATCTTTTTCATCCAATGAGCTCACTGTTTCATCAATTTCTTCTTCCCAGCTTCCTGCAAAATATTAGTCTCTTCTTGGACAGCGTTGACTTTCTTCATAAAAGCATTAATATAGTAATTGTATTCATAATTTTCATAGCATTATCCAAGTATAGCAAGATTTTCCGGCCTATAACCATCATCCTCAAAAGCTTCATACTTTTCAAACAAAGCTTCAATATCATAGGCAGCCTTAAAAGCAACAAATTCTTCTATTTGTTCCACATCATAGTAATCATATATACCATTAGCATAGGAAGCTAAGGTTTCATTATCGTTAAATTTGCATGAAAAGGGGAGGTGTGGAGCCTCCATCCTAGAGCAAAAAGTAATATCATATCTCAAGCATAGATTCCAGGCATACCAACGCAACATAATATATTGATCCCATAATAGTTTCTCTTTTTGTGTCGAGAGATAATCCCTAAAGTATTCACGTTTGATCCAAGGTGTCTCCCATTATAAAGTTGAATGGGGCTTTCTCAGGATTATCAAAGTAGTACATAATATCTCTCGCATAATGAGAGTCGGGGGTTTTAGGATTTACCCCATCTACATGAGTAGCAAGTACATCTAATTTTTTTGGTATTTGGCGTTCCATATCCATAACTAAAGATAGAGAACAACTTAGAACAGCAAATAAAAATTACTTAGTGATAAAGCAAACAAGCACACACGAGAATATTCACCCCACGCTATGACTCCCCGGCAACGGCGCCGGAAAAAGGTCTTGATAACCCGCAAGTATAAGGGATCGCAACAGTTTTCGATAAGTAAGAGTGCCGAACCCAACGAGGAGCTAAAGTAGAATAAATATTCCATCAAGTTCTATCGACCACCGATACAACTCTACGCACGCTTGACGTTCGCTTTACCTAGAACAAGTATGAAACTAGAAGTACTTTGTAGGTGTGAAAGGCTAGGTTTGCAAGACAATAAAGAGCATGTAAACATAAACTAGGGGCTGTTTTAGATAAAGATGCAATAAAGTAAATATTAGTAGAGAGTTTTTTTGTTACGAGAAAGGTATTTGTCCAAGGCAATCGATAACTAGACCGGTAATCATTGTTGCAATTCTATTTGAGGGAGAGGCATAAGCTAACATACTTTCTCTACTTGGATCATATGCACTTATGATTGGAACTCTAGCAAGCGTCCGCAGCTACTAAAGATTCATTAAGGTAAAGCCCAACCATAGCATTAAAGTATCAAGTCCCCTTTTATCCCATACGCAAACAACCTACTTACTCGGGTTTGTGTTTCAGTCACTCACGCAACCCACCATAAGCAAATCATAAACATATTGCAAACCCTACAGCGGGAATCCCTCACGCTTGCGCGACCCGGAGGGAACAATAGGACAGCACCAATAATAAAGCATGCAACTCAAACCAATCACGATCATCAATTAACCCATAGGACAAAACGGATCTACTCAAACATCATAAGATAGCCATACATCATTGGGAAATAATATATAGAGTTGAGCACCATGTTTAAGTAGAGTTTACAGAGGGTAAGAGAGAGGTTACACCGCTGCATAGAGGGAGGGAGAGTTGGTGGAGATGTTGGTGAAGATGGCGGCGGTGTTGGTGAAGATAGCGGTGATGATGATGGCCCCGGCGTTGCTCCGGCGCCACCGGAAGAAAGGGGGGAGGGCCCCCCTTATTCTTCTCCTTCCTTGACCTCCTCCCTAGATGGGAGAAGGGTTTCCCCTCTGGTCCTTGGCTCCCATTGCTTGGGAGGGGCGAGAGCCCCTCCGAGATTGGATCTAGCTCTCTGTTTCTGCGTTCCCTGATTCTACCCCTTCACAGTTTCTTAAATATCCGGAGATCCGTAACTCTGATTGGAGTGAATCTTTCGCCCAGATTTTTCTCATAAAATTATCTTTCTTGCGGCAAAAGAAGGGCATCAACCGCCTTACAGGTGGCCCACGAGAGGCCAGGGAGCGCCCAGGGGTAGGGGGCACGCCCCCCTGTCTCGTGGCCACCTCAGACACTGTTTCGCGTTGATTCTTCCTCCGAAAAATCCCAAATATTCCAAAATAATTCTTCGTCCGTTTTTATCCCGTTTGGATTCCGTTTTGATATTGGTTTTCTGCGAAACATAAAACATGCAACAAACAGGAACTGGCACTGGGCACTGGATCAATATGTTAGTCCCAAAAAATAGTATAAAAAGTTGCCAAAAGTATATAAAAGTTGAATAATATTGGGATGGAACAATCAAAAATTATAGATACGACGGAGACGTATCAGCTACTAACATTTTTCAACATAGTTTTTCTCTAGGAACATATAAAAAACATAGGGAAGCTGTAACACGAGCTATTGATCTACAACATAATTTGCAAAATACTACCAGGACTAAGTTCATGATAAATTAAAGTTCAACTAATCATATTACTTAAGAACTCCCACTTAGATAGACATCCCTCTAATCATCTAAGTGATCGCGTGATCCAAATCAACTAAACCATGTCCGTAATCACGTGAGATGGAGTAGTTTTCAATGGTGAACATCACTATGTTGATCATATCTACTATATGATTCACGCTCGACCTTTCGGTCTTAGTGTTCCGAGGCCATATCTGTATAGGCTAGGCTCGTCAAGTTTAACCTGAGTATTGTATGCAACTGTTTTGCACCCATTGTATTTGAACGTAGAGCCTATCACACCTGATCATCACGTGGTGTCTCAGCACGAAGAACTTTCGCAATGGTGCATACTCAGGGAGAACACTTATACCTTGAAATTTACAGAGAGATCATCTTATAATGCTACCGTCAATCAAAGCAAAATAAGATGCATAAAGGATAAACATCACATGCAATCAATATAAGTGATATGATATGGCCATCATCATCTTGTGCTTGTGGTCTTCACCTCTGAAGCACCGTCATGATCACCATTGTCACCGGCGCGACACCTTGATCTCCATCGTAGCATCGTTGTTGTTTCGCCACCTATTGCTTCTACGACTATCGCTACCGCTTAGTGATAAAGTAAAGCAAGTACAGGGCGATTGCATTTCATACAATAAAGCGACAACAATATGGCTCCTGCCAGTTGCCGATAACTCAGTTACAAAACATGATCATCTCATACAATAAAATATAGCATCACGTCTTGACCATATCACATCACAACATGCCCTGCAAAAACAAGTTCTACGTCCTCTACTTTGTTGTTGCAAACTTTACATGGCTGCTACTGGTTGAGCAAGAACTGTTCTTACCTACGCATCAAAACCACAACGATAGTTCGTCAAGTTGGTGCTGTTTTAACCTTCTCAAGGACCGGGTGTAGCCACACTCGGTTCAACTAAAGTTGGAGAAACTGACACCCGCCAGCCACCTATGTGCAAAGCACGTCGGTAGCACCAGTCTCGCGTAAGCGTACGCGTAATGTCGGTCCGGGCCGCTTCATCCAACAATACCGCCGAACCAAAGTATGACATGCTGGTAAGCAGTATGAGTTGTATCGCCCACAACTCACTTGTGTTCTACTCGTGCATATAACATCTATGCATAAAACCAGGCTCGGATGCCACTGTTGGGGAACGTAGTAATTTCAAAATAATTCCTACGCACACGCAAGATCATGGTGATGCATAGCAACGAGAGGGGGAGTGTATCTTCATACCCTTGAAGATCGCTAAGCGGAAGCGTTTATCAACGCGGTTGATGTATTCGTACGTCTTCACGATCCGAACAATCCAAGTACCAAACGCATGGCACCTCCGAGTTCTGCACACGTTCAGCTCGATGACATCCTCGCCTTCTCGATCCAGCAAGACGAGCGAAGTATTAGATGAGTTCCGGCGGCGTGGTGACGATATTGGTGAAGAACAATCTTCGCAGGGCTTCGCCTAAGCACTACGAAAACTATGACGGAGGATAAACTAGAGGGGACAGGGTTGCCGGCACACGGCTTGGTGTTTCTTGATGTGTCTTTGGTGCTAGCCCCGCCCCTCTATTTATATGTTGAGCCTTGGGGTCGAAACTTGGAGTAAAAGCCTCCACAAAGTCGGTTTCACCCGAAAGGCAAGAGTCCTTCTCGGACTCCAAGGCCAGACGCCAGGGACCGTAGCGTCTGGCCCCTGGACTCCACAAAACTTCCTTTTGCTCTTTCCAAAAACCTTGTGGGCTTTACCCTTTGGCCCAAATAACGTGTTCTCGTACCCAAACATTTCGGGAAACATCCGGAACCCCTTCCGGTGAATTCCGGAACCCTTCCGGAGACCAAACAACATTATCCCATATATTAAACTTCATCTCCGGACCATTCCGGAGTTCCTCGTCATGTTCGTGATCTCATTCGGGACTCCGAACAACATTCGGTTACCAACATACATAACTCATATAATACTATATCGTCAACGAACGTTAAGCATGCGGACCCTACGGGTTCGAGAACTATGTAGACATGACCGAGACATCTCTCTGGTCAATAACCAATAGCGGAACCTGGATGCCCATATTGGCCCCTACATATTCTACGAAGATCTTTATCGGTCAAACCGCATAACAACATACTGTCATACCCAATATGCGATACCATCCTAAAGAGACTCGAAGGTCCCACCAAGGATAGAACCGCATATTGAAACACTTTTGCAAGGTGGATATCATTACATCAACATTACATAATAGATGGGGATACATACAAGAGGCATACAATGCCACACGAATACAACATCATCTTTCATAAGAGCACCATCCGACTACGGATGAAACAAAAACAGAGACTCAAACAACATCCACCCTGCTAGCCAAGGTTGACGACCTGGAACCTATCCCCTGATCAAAGAAGAAGCAGAAGAAGAACTCCAAAACAAGCAAACATCGCTCTCGCATCTTGAACATCGCATAACCTGTACGTGCAACTATTGTTGTAGTAAACTGTGAGCCAAAAGAACTCAGCAATCCCATTACCATGGGTATCAAGACTAGCAAAGCTTAATGGGAAAGGAAGGGGTAAAGTGGTGAGGTTGCAGCAGCGACTAAGCATATATGGTGGCTAACATACGCAAATAAGAGCGAGAAGAGAGCAAACGGAACGGTCGTGAAGCTAGCAATGATCAAGAAGTGATCCTGAACTCCTACTTACGTCAAACATAACCCAAAACCGTGTTCACTTCCCGGACTCCGCCGAAAAGAGACCATCACGGCTACACATGCGGTTGATGCGTTTTAATTCGAATCAGGTGTCAAGTTATCTACAATCGGACATTAATGAATTCCCATCTGCCACATAATTGCGGGCACGGCTTTCGAAAGTTTATACCCTGCAGGGGTGTCCCAACTTAGCCCATGATAAGCTCTCGTGATCAACGAAGGATATACCTTCTCCCAGGAAGACCTGATCAGACTCGGAATCCCGGTTTACAAGACATTTCGACAATGGTAAAACAAGACCAGCAAAGCCGCCCGATGTGCCGACAAATCCTGATAGGAGTTGCACATATCTCGTTCTCAGGGCACACCGGATAAGCGAAGCGTACAGGAACCGACGTAACCCAAGTTGCCAAGGAATGGTCCCGCACGATGCTCTAGTTTGGACCAACA
>NC_041381.1:661034323-661048361 GCF_002162155.2 Triticum dicoccoides
GGGGGTAAAATAAAGATGACCCTCGAGAGAACGACTCCCAAGGGAAAAAGGGCTAGGTGAGGAAAATGGTAAAACCAAGGTTGGGCCTTGCTGGAGGAGTTTTATTCAAAGCAAACTGTCAAGGGGTCCCATAAATCACCCAACCGTGTAAGGAACACAAAATCCGGGAACATAACACTGGTATGATGGAAACTAGGGCGGCAAGAGTGGAACAAAACAACAGGCATAAGGCCGAGTCTTCCACCCTTTACCAAGTATATAGATGCATTATTTAAATAAGAGATATTGTGATATCCCAACATAATCATGTCCACCATGGAGAAATCTTCAACTTCACCTGCAACTAACAACGCTATAAGAGGGGCTAAGCGAAGCGGTAACATAGCCGAGCAACGGTTTTCTAGGAAGGGTGAAAAAGGTTAGAGGCTGACATGGCAATTTGGGAGGCTTGAAGAGTAAATGATAGGTAGCACAGCATAGCGAGCAACTAGCATAGCAATGATAGTAGTGAGATCCAGGGTAGCAGTCATCTTGCCTGAAATCCCGCAAGGAATAAGAACGAGTCCATGAAGAAGATGAATCCACGAAGATGAACCAAGCATAGATGAACGAATCCTCACGATCGCAACAAAATGGGAACTATCGAGAAGAAGCACACAACATGGTAAAGACAACACACATAGATAAGACATGATTCTCAACCAAGTATGATGCATGACAAGGCTACATGAAGCTACTCATGGCAAGAGATGATGCAAACAAGAGCAACACATCATGGCAAGTTTAAATGAGGCCGGGAACAACATATAACGATTCCGGTAAGTCCTCATATGCAAATTTCGAGATTGGTCCAGATCTGAATAAACCTTATGTTCAAGTTGTTAAATAGCAAGTTAAAGAGCACACGTAATTCTAGTCAAGTTACATATAAAGTTCATTAGATTTGGAGCTACGGCCTAGAAGATATGAGCAAAGCAAGTTAAACATGGCATTAATGCAAAATGCATACAAACATCAAGCAAACACCTCCAAACAAGGATTCAACATGATAATATGAAACTACATGCAAAATCAAGCAAGTTCCATATAGAGCACACTCAAAACGGAGCAACGGTTCAACACATACACTCTATACAAGTTTAAAGGACAAGCTGTCCAAAACAGCAACTAGGCATATTGCAAGCATCAAAACAACATGCTCCAGCACCCCAACATGAGAACAAAAGGCATGTACATGATGTACAGGTAAATCATAACAAAACATGAACACTGAGTTATCTCCATAAATCACTAGAACATGTTCAAAAAGACATGGCAAGATTGCAAATAATAACAGTTTCAGACTTGGCAGAAATAACATCAGGTTGCAATGTTTAGAGCTATCAAATAACATGCTACAGGAACTTAACATGGCAAAGAAAGGCATGGCATGAAACTACTAATTGCATAGAACAAAAGTCCTTTACTGGCCATGAGCCAAAAAGGATCAGAATATATGATGGCACCCATGTAAACATGACAAGTTATATGACAAATTCATACATGGCAGAAACAACAATAAGTAGGCATGTTGGTGAGCTTGTGCAACTCACCACAGAGCAATACATGGCATGACAAGGCAACCAACAGAAGATGACATGTTTATGAAGCTATAAATGGCAAGAACAAGTTCATAGGGTGCATGGATCACTAGCGACACACATGGAAAAACTGAACTTAACGTTAAGAGGCTGACGGCAACATTATTTAGCAACTTTGGAGCAAGATTACAACAAGCTACAGCAGGCTATAAATGCAACCAGGGACATGGATGGATAGAGCATGACATGTATAACAAAACATCCTTAGTGAACATCTCCCGATTATGCATAGAATGACTTGTAGCAGCAGGTTTACATAGCATCACGAAATAACAGATTCAGCCTAGCAAAACAATAACAACAAGTACCCTACTTAACAAGCTCGATGCACTCAGTAGAAGACTCACAAAAATACATGGATGGCACCCCTGTAAAGATGGAATGATGTAGTATAAAACACATGTAGAGCTCATGCTCATAAGATGCACACACAAAATGCAACAAAAATAACAAATCATCAAGTTCTGTTAACAGACAACAGTTAATATCATATAGCACGAGATCTGGAGCGAGCGGGCATAGAGGAGCGCGGGGCACGAGATCCGGGCCCAGATCAGCCCAGTGGCGGGCCTGGCATGGGCCGAAAGGGCCACGGCGGCGGGGAGAGGCGCAGGCGACGTGGTGACTCCACATGGCGCCGCGGGAGTGGCTGGCGGGCGCGAGGAGGCGCACCTGGATTGGTCCGGGGTGCGGCAGCGGTGGCGCCAAGTGGCGGGGTAGCGTTTGGCTGGCGCGGATTGCGAGGAGGGGAGAGGCTAGAGGTAGGTGGAGGCTAGGGGATGCCCAAAATGGCATGGGGCTTGTTTGTATAGGGAAAAGGGCTAGGTTTTGGTGGTTTTGGGGGCCGTTTCGGACCGTATGATCGCCATCGGACGGCTCCAGAGCAGAGAGGGACTAGGAAAGGGGTTGATGGGCTGTGTAGATGGGCTAGGCTTAGAAGAGAGGGGGAGAAGTTCGGCCCGACACGGTTTCCGGACACCGAAAATGTTTGACGAATAAACCGGCAACGGTGCCGCTACGGATGACGGTTGGGAAGTCAAACGGACTCCGAATGCGACGAAACTTGGCAGGCGGCCTGTCTACACTAAAATAAGACCGCACGCCAACTCTCACCCCATTCCGAGAACATTTTTCTGCCACTTATAAAATAATATTTCGAAGGTGCCGCGGGCGCGTGCGAGAGGTCTGGACTTCGAACGGACAACGGAGAGAACCGGGAGGACCCGAACGGATGCATGTTTTGGAAAACATGCAGATGAAATGCAGATGATGACATGGCAACATGCAACACGCAAGCAAATGACATGGCAACGACGGCGAATAACTGGCAGACACCTGGCGCATCGAATCCGGGGCGTTACACATACGTTGTTCCCTTTGTCATCGGTATGTTGCTTGCCCGAGATTCGATCGTCGGTATCTCAATACCTAGTTCAATCTCGTTACCGGCAAGTCTCTTTACTCGTTAGGTAATACATCATCTTGCAACTAACTAATTAGTTACAATGCTTGCAAGGCTTATAGTGATGTGTATTACCGAGAGGGCCCAAAGATACCTCTCCAACAATCGGAGTGACAAATCCTAATCTTGAAATACGTCAACTCAACAAGTACCTTTGGAGACACCTGTAGAGCACCTTTATAATCACCCAGTTACATTGTGACATTTGGTTGCACACAAAGTGTTCCTCCGGTAAACGGGAGTTACATAATCTCATAGTCATAGGAACATGCATAAGTCATGAAGAAAGCAATAGCAACATACTAAACGATCAAGTGCTAAGCTAACGGAATGGGTCAAGTCAATCACATCATTCTCCAATGATATGATCCCGTTAATCAAATGACAACTCATGTCTATGGCTAGGAAACTTAACCATCTTTGATTCAACGAGCTAGTCAAGTAGAGGCATACTAGTGACATTATGTTTGTCTATGTATTCACACATGTACTAAGTTTTCGGTTAATACAATTCTAGCACGAATAATAAATATTTATCATGAAATAAGGAAATAAATAATAACTTTATTATTGCCTCTAGGGCATATTTCCTTCAAATAGGCGGTGGATGCACGTGGGAGTACGGCTCCTTGCCGAACTGCCACTCCTCCTCCGGGAGCTTGCAGTTCAAGATGTAGTTCACCAGATGAGCCACTTCCGCATGCGGCATCTCTTTGGTGTGCATCCGACATGGGTCCCAGTGCCCGCTCATCTGGCAGATCATATGAGGCCGGCCTTACAGGGGGAGCACCCGGCCCACCACGAAGGCGGTCAGCAGGTCCACCCCCATGAGGCCTTCCATCATCGTCATCATCTTGAGCCACGCGATGGCGGCGCCAGAGGCGGCCGACAGTGTCTTTGGTCGGTACGCCTAGTTGGCGCGGGATTCAGCCGGCGGGCCGGCTGCGTAAGCCGGCAGGTTGACAAAGTCGGCCGACGGATGGACGTTCTTGACGTAGAAGTATGACTATTGCCACAACTTGACCGACTGCATCAAGCTAATGGACGAGAAGGAATTGTCGGCAGCTGGCCTCCGCACCGCGACGAAGGCGCCGCACTGGGCCGCCTTCCCCTTGGCATAGGTGTCGAGCTTGGTGTAGAAGAATTCTCCCTAGAGCTAGAGGGTCGGGAGGATGCCGAGGCAGCCTTCGCAAAGAGTAACGAAGGCCGACAGCAGCACCACCGTGTTCGGTGTGAGGTGGTGCAGCTGAAGTCCATAGAACTGGAGGAAGGAGCGAAGGAAGCTGCTCGCCAGCAGGTTGAAGACGTGCAGGAAGTGCGACTGGAAGATGACGCGCTCGCCTTCCTCCGGTGTCGGCGAGATCTCCCTCACGGGCGCTAGGCGTACCTTCACGAAATCCTCGCCGGGCAGCCACCGCGTCTGGTGGAGAAAAGTGATGTGATCCGCATGGACGATGGATCCGTCCCACGCTCCGGAGCGCGCCATGAGCGATTGAAGCTTGGCGGAGGAGAGGTGTGGTGTAGCGACCTGACCCGAATGGGTCAAGTCTCTGTGCTTACGTGTCATCCCTGGATCGGTATGCTGACACACACAGTACTCAAGGATTTATAACAGAGGTGAATCACATGTATAAAGTAACGTAAATACTATTACCTCAATCCAAAATAGCGGAAGCAACAAGGTTGTGGATTCCCATCAACACCAACGGCAAAGTTGAGTATAGGAAATCGTAACCCTAACGTATCACTTACTCGTCGTAAGATCCTGCAACATGAGACGTTGCAGCCACAGAGGGTCAGTACATTGAATGTACTGGCAAATTCACACCATAGAGCAATGATGAATAAAGGCTATCACTACATGCATATTTGGCTAGTGGAAAAGCTCTATGGTTACAGTTTTGCATAAAGCCAATTTTTCCCTACTGCAAAGGAATAAATTTATTTAACTATCATGGTGGTTGTTAAACATTGAGAATGGTTGACAGCATCCTCAATCCCAATTAAAAGTACTCATTAAAACCCAACAATATTAATTAAAGTAACATGATGAGATTCACAGGAAAATCAAGTACTAGATACTCAAGATGTCCATAACCGGGGACACGGCTAATCATGATTAGTTTGTACACTCTGCAGAGGTTTGCGCACTTTTCCCCACAAGACTCGATCGCCTCCGTTTGATTCCTCGCACTACATGGTGTTTGGGAAACGGATGACCGGGACATAGTCTTTCGGAAGCACTAGCACCTTACATGTGGGTAGACCGGTACACCTACTTTCCCCTACATCTGCTAGCCTACCCGTAAGAGTTCGCACGACTTAGTCAACTATGCCAGAGCCCATAATGGCTTGTGGCTGCACACGGAAGTTTCTAGTTTGAATAATCTCATGATCCCTTTGAGCCTGGGTGGCGGTCCGAAGAAATATAGGCAAGTCCTGGAAACCCAGGTGCCTCAATCCACCCAGATGTGTGTTTATGTTGCCACCTTAAATAAACCATTAATTAAAAATCTCACATCTGTCATGGAAATTCACTCACCCAATCCATGTCTACTAGCATAGCATGGCATAATAAGCAAACATAGAAGTAACTCCCAAGGGTTTGAAGACAAAACCGGTAATAGGTACTACCTCAACTACTTTCCCAAAACCCACAATTTAATTAGATCCTAATCATGCAATGTTTGAGAATTGATCTAATGCATAAAACTGGGTATGAGAAAAGGTATCATCAAAGTGTGAACTTGCCTGCAATGTTGATGAAGATGATTCGCACTCAATACTCTTGATGTTTCTACTCGTCACACACCGGTCAATCTATCGTAAGCAATCAATAGTAACCACACATAAGCAATCAATCAAAAGATCAGAAAGAACGAAGAGAACAACTCGGAAAACATCAAAACCAAGAAAATAACTCTTGCAGCATAAAACAATTTCTAACAGTACCAAAATTATGTGAATTTGGCCTTATCAGAAAGTTTAGCTCAAGAGCTTCGATTTGCAAAAAGAATCAAATAAATCGGAGTTATAAAACTCAAGTTACGATCAAATGAAGTTCAAATACTAAACTGTTTTAATTCAAATTTTAAACTTTCAAAAACATGTTTGAGTTGGATTAATGGATAGAGGGGATCATAACGAAGAAGTGGGAGTTGGTTTCGTTGGATTTGGACAAGCGAATAAAAAGTTGTGAGTGTTTGAAGTCCAGGGACTAATCTGTAAATAAAATATTCACAGACGGGTCCCTGAGTGAAAATAAAAGAAAAAAAAACTCTACAGAAAGAACGTTCGCTGCCGAACGCTAACTGACGAAGACCGTTCACTACAGAGGCTAAACCAGCGAACGTCCATTAAATAAAACAAAACGTTTCAGAGAAAGAAAAAAAGACCTTGATCTGGACCGTTGGATCCAGATCGGACGGACGAGGGCAGGTGGTGGTTACCGTGGTGGCTGACGACGTCGGCGGCGAGGAAAACGGCAGCGACGGCGGCTCGGATAGAACGGAACGGCGGCTCCGGGGCTCGGCGGCGCCGGCGGAGTAGATGGGGAGGCTGGTGGCGTCGGGCGTAGGCGGCGGTGGAGCGAGGCGCAACGGCGGCGGATCTCGCCGGCAGCGGCGAGGCGTGGGATGCGAGGCGAGGCGAGGAGGAGGAGAAATAAGGGCCGGGGGGTCCGGTGCTCGCCTTATAAAGCGGAGAGGGAGGCGGTGACATGGAGGAGGGGTCAAGGCGCGGCGGCGTCCGGGAAGGACACGGCGGCGGCGGTCTCCCGCTCAGGAGCTCAGGGGTGGCGGCCCTTGGGCTGGGCCAAGGAGAGGCCGGGGCGGTCACGGCGGCGGCGGCGATGCCGTGGTGGCTCGGGACTTCGTCCCGAGCTCGGGGACGAGCGGCGCGGGCGACGTGGGTTGGCTGGGCCGTGGCCTGGCTGGCTAGCTGTGCCGGCCCAGTCGGGGAAGTTTTTTTTTTTATTTCTCTCCAAATCATTTTAATATATCAAAATTTTCAGAAAAAGATTTATATGAGCATATAATATTATATGAGCATATAATATATCAAAATTTTCAGAAAAAGATTTCCTATATGCTGAACATTTTTGTAGAGTCAAATAAAATACTCACAAATTCAAATAACGCAAAGAGTGCTTCTGCCTTAGTAAAATCCAGTAAAAATCATTTTAAAAATACCAAAATTAATTCAAATTTATTTCTCTCCAATTTTTCTGATGTAGGGAATCATGTTACCCTATTTTCCATATATTTAATTTTTGGAGAAAAATAATTTGAATAAAACACAAATAACTCCAAATTGAAAATAAATTCAAAAGAACTCTGAATTTAATTCTTTGAAACTCCCAACTCATATTTCATATGTTTTGAAGAAGTCATTTTATCTTCGCTCGTGAAAATCATTGAGTTGCATAAAGTTCCTGAGTTGGAAATATTTTCCAAATGAAATTCAAATATTTTCAACACCCCTTGTCATTTAAATAAATGGAAGAAGTCATGTCATCTTCTCTCCAGGGTTTTGTGATGAAAAGAATTTGAATTCACGGAGGTCATAAAAGCAAAAATGAAAGTTTGGGAAAGTCCTTTTATTCCCTCTCATTTAACTTTCAAAAAGTTTCAATTTCACTCACTTTCAGTCAATCAATCAAACAATCAATCAAATCTATCCATTTAATATAACATTCGAAAATTTAGAATTTTGGGATGTTACATGTGGCGACGAGTACGCGACCCCGTGGCGAAGCAACAGCACTGCGGGGCGGCTGGAGGCGGCGGCGGTGAACTGCAGTGGCAGCAGAGAGAGGAAGGAAGAAGATGGCGATGGAGGAGGAGGGCACGCGTGCGTCTGTCGCTCCCCTCCTCCCCTACTTATAGCCCCAGGCGGTAAAGCCGAGGGGGCGAGGTGTGGGGGTCATGGGATTAACTGTGCCCACATCCCCATGACCTCGTGTTTATCACGCCATAATGGCGTGCATTTACCGCGCCCAGAATGCCAACCATCCGCCTCGGCCACAGCGGATCCGCGCGTGGGTCGAGGCGCCGTAGTGGCGGGCCCCAGCCTGCGGTGACGTCCCGTCGCGCGTGTGGGCTGGCAAGCTAGCCTAGCCGGCTAGCGCCGCATGGCGCGCAGGCAGTGGGCGGCCAGCTCGGCGCCGGTGAGCGCGCCACCTGGCTCCCGCCTTCGTGTTTCGAAATCATCAAGACGGCGTGCCTGGTCGTGGCCGACTGCTCGCTGTAGGTTTCTTCAGAGTGAGAAACTGCCGAGGCTTCTCGCCTTTTTCGTCGCGATGTCCCACCAGCTTCGGGGACTACTGTCGGAGTTAATGACCCCGGGTTGCCCTATCCGCTCCCCATGATGTTTCAAGACATTGGGGCCGGATGCGCCACTCAAGCATCCAAGACAAAGGGTCGCCTTCTCGTGGCCGGCTGGACCAAGCAGCTGGCTGCAGGAAGGCAGCAAGACCCAAAGAGCGGCCCTAGACTGGGCCAACTCCTAGTAGGCGGCCACCAGAGTGGCCGACTCCTAGCAGGCGGCCCACCCTTGCACCCTCAAAGTTTGCACCCACATAACGGCAACGAGACGGGGCGTGGCTACAGTGCAGCCTGCCACCCCCAAATCTCAGAATGGGCGTGGCCATAGTGCAATCTACCGAGCAGCCATCCCTAGACCGGCGAGGCACTGTTGCCACGCTAACCATGACATCATCCATGGCAAAGCAGCCCTGCTCTCATGACGGGCTGTCGTTACGGCCCGTAGGCGGCGGGCCCTACCTATCAGCGAGATACCAGAGGGCGGCATAGGTAACCTTACAACAATCAGTAGCACATTATCTACTCCTTTAGACCATGCATAGTAAAGCTACAAGGTGTCGGTACTAAAACCGGCTGATTTTGGGTAAGGGGTCCGAGCTGTCTATCTCAGATCGATGGGTAACATGAGACTACCTCATTAGCTACAACTATGCAGGTAGAGTCCCTGGTTTCCCCTTCCTCCTCTACCTGCTCTGGGACTAGCTTTCGAGACTGCTTTGCTCTCGCCATCGAGCCAATGATATAGTTGGGGCTTGTGGTCTGTGGCTGATGTTACTGTTGACATGTTTAGGCTTTGGCAGCACTGGTTTTTGGATACCGTAGTGATCCGAAACGTCAGTTTTCCTGTGCATGTTCAATAAATACTTTGGTTTCAATCGACTGTACTTTTCTCAGTTTTAGCAAAACCACTGATGCATATCCCAAGTTTGTTTTAGGCTAATTTGACTCGCAACACCTAACTCACATATTTTGGCCTTATATGTTTACCTGGGTATCCCTGGTGCCAACATTTTGAAATTATTTGATTAGTAGATGAGGTAGATAGTCTTCAAGTTACTAGGATATAATGTATCACGCTAGTGTGTTCCTTCTTTTCCATCCAGACAGTAATGGATAATAACACTGAATTCCTTGAGGAATAAAAATTATACACAATTTATCCTTGTTTAATTTTGATTGCGATAGTTTGAAGTAGATATAGTTGGAAAAATGATTGAACATGCATGAGGAGTTGTTGGTTATCTTGTTTGTTCCTTGCTCGTAAAGCAGCAATTTTTCAAGTTTAGTCTCGAACATTGATTTCGTGCTTGCCATCCATATAGCTCTTATTCTTTTACTATAGAGTTAAATGCACCACATGTGCCTTAACTTGTCCGTCATGCTCAATTTGGTACTTGAATTGAAAAACACACAAAACAGGTGCTACAACTTGTCCGAGCATTCAAATACAATGTCTTTAGTATGCTTGCGTATAGACAAGCCACATGGCACGCCAGCTGGCCATTGGCACATGTCAGTGAGAGTTAGCTGGAGAGCCGTTGGGTGACCCAAGGGTGAGGAATTGCAGAGCGATACTGAGAATGAATATATAAGATTTCTATCTGACGTTATACGCAAAGCATAGGATGACCAGGCGGCTCGTGTCGCATTTACGAGGAGGGCTAGGGTTCAATTTTTTTCTCTCTCGCATAGACTGTCGGGACCCATGTTCCTAATTGATGGCTTCTCTATGTAATTAAATGAAATATGAGGGGTTATTTGTGAAAACAAATCCTCACCCAACGGTTTTCCACCTAACTCTCACTGACATGTGGGTCAAAGGGTAGCTGGCGTACCATGCGAGCAGTCTATACACACCCATATGGATGAAGGCGTCATATTTGAACACTCAAACAAGTTATAGCACCTGTTTTATGTATTTTTCAAGTTTAGGTACCAAACTGATCATAATGGACAAATTGAGATACCCGTGGTGTATTTAACTCAAGATAATTTTCTAGAATATCTTTTCCTCCTCTTGTTTCTTGTCCTTCATCTCTCTAGGTAAACTGACGATGAAGTGATGATGGAAAACACTGAAAAACAATCTATGAAACCCTAACCTCGGAGGCATTCTAGTGTCGGCCACATCGACAAGGACGCACCAGTGACATGTCATGGGATTTTTATTTCGTGCTATATCCATACCTTATTGTTTCCTTCCAACACACAGTAACCATCCGCGACAACTCGTTTGTTGTGCCTTCTTCTTCTTCTTCTTCTTCTCCTCCTCCTCCTCCTCTCTTGTTATATTTCTTTTTTTTCGTTTTTTTCTCATTCGTTTTTTATGTGTGCAAACTTTTTTAAAATTCGAAAACTTTTTTCATATTCGTGAACTTATTTTCATAACACATAAGCTTTTTCAAATTCATGAACCTTTTAAAAGACACAATTTTTTCAAACTAGTGTACTTTTTGCGAATCCGTAAATCTTTTTTCAAATTTGTGATTTTTTAGAAATCTGTGAACATTTTCCAAATTCATGATATTTTGCCAAGATCCAAGAACTATTTCCTAATCCATGTACTTTTTTTTTCAAATCCATTAACCATTTCCAAATTCGTGAACGTTTTTCTTCCAAAATTGATGAACCTTTTTCCATATTTGTGGACATTTTTTCATATCGGTGAACATATTTTAAATTCATGAACTTTTTTTTCCAATTCCATGAACTTTGTTTCAAAACCGGTGAATTTTTCCCAAATTCAATTTATTTACCGTGAATTTTTTTTCAATCCATGAAGTTTGCATAAAATTGAAGAACCTGTTTTCAAATTCGAAAACTTTTCCTGATTCCTAAACCTTTTTCAAATTCACGATTTTTTTAAATCAGTGAACTTTTCTGAAAGTACTTGTACTTTTTCTAATTGGCAAAAAAATATTCAAAATCGATGAATTCTTTTCAAATTGGTGATTTTTTTTCAAAATCCATGACTTTTTCCAATTTATGATTTCTAAATACATGGACTTTTTTGAATTCGCGAACTTTCCTGAAGAGCGATTGTTGGGTGCTTTTCATGAGCGAGTGATAGGTTTTTTTTTGGACTAGGGAGCGACATGTTTTTCTTACGAACAAGCGAGCAAGCTAGTCACTCGCAGCTGCGACAGCCCACCCGAGGGGAAGCACGGGCACTACTTTTGTGACCTGGCGCTAAAAGCACTGAATAGGAGTTTCATAAAAGCGCTACTCACTCGCTTTTTTTTTGAATTTCCGATATAAAACATGTTTTATTTGTTTTACAATTGTTTAATTATGAAATAAAGTAGTCTAAATATGTAGTAGATGAATTTGTGTGTGTGGGGGGGGGGAGATGTGTTTGTTTTTAAGATATCAAATTTTAAGGACTATGATATGAGAGAACTAATGCAATCCCATAAGAAATTTGACTTTTTAAGATAGGGAGGAGATTTTGAACTTTTAGAATAGGAATCTGCTAGAGATTTTGAACAGTTGCATTGATGGTGGACTGGACGACCAACTCTTGTGCACAATTCAATGTCGAAGCCCCCATCGCAGGTGGAGCAGTGGTCGTTCCCACTTCAGGGTCTGCATGTGCGGCACCTAGTTTGGAGCTCTGAAAGAACACAACCAAGCCAACAGTCTCACTGGCTGATTGTACTTCGATGATTATCATAATATCTATCGACTACTGTCATGTTCATCTAGTGTCTCAGAGTTAAAATAAGCCTCGCTACTTCTGTGTACATGGATATATGAACTAGTGTGTGCTTTCTATTGGATCTTAGGTGATATATTAAACAAAGATAAGATTGTGTCTCTGCTCTACTCAGCGTGTACTTCTCTACTATTCACCTAAGAATTAAGTGACAACTAAAAGCATCTACAGCCAGACTTGACAAATCCGGTCTCATATACGTTCGCGGACGCATCCGGGCACGCCCGCGGACGCATCCGGAGTTCCGGACGGCTCCTCATATTTCGCTCCCGGCATCCATATATCTCAAATCTGATCTCTTAAATCCATGCAAATCCATGCACGTCAATCATACAAGTCAATGTCGCACGTAAATAACAAATGTCGATACCAAACATAAATAGTGTTTACATAAAACTTATTTTGAGTGCACAATTAAACATCAGTTCTTTTATTTTCATTGTGGGTCCGCGTATGTTCCACAAGATCATTGAGTAGCCGCACTTGCACCTGATGATCGATCTTGAAGATTCTGAGTTGCATCTTCATCTTTTGTGATTTCAACTTCTTCCTCATGTGCTTCAAAATCATTGGTTTTGGCTACACCATCACCGTCATCCTGGACAATCATATTGTGCAAAATAAACACAACATGTCATCAGCTGCCACAAAGTTTCCTATTCCCACATCATTGCAACGCCACGCACAATTCCTCAACGAGCTTGAAGCTGAAGGAAACATGCCCTAGAGGCAATAATAAAGTTATTATTTATTTTCTTATTTCATGATAAATGTTTATTATTCATGCTAGAATTGTATTAACCGGAAACTTAGTACATGTGTGAATACATAGATAAAACATATGGTCCCTAGTATGCCTCTACTTGACTACCTCGTTAATCAAAGATGGTTATATTTCCTAACCATAGACATGTCTTGTCATTTGATAAACGGGATCACATCATTAGAAGAATGATGTGATGGACATAACCCATCCGTTAGCTTAGCTTTATGATCGTTCACTATTAGGGAAAACTTTATACACAGAATCTTATCAGTAGCGCTCCTCAAAATATAATGCTACTGCTATTTAGCAGCAGCGCGTGCAAGCAAAACGCGCTGCTGAAAGAAAAATAGCAGTAGCGCGTCTCCTCTAAACCACGCTACTGCTCTAATTGCCATGATCTCGCCGTCCAGCTAGTTATAGCAGTAGCGCCCTTTAATGAACCGAGCTACTTCTATAGATGTTAGCAGCAGCGCACTTCTGCCAAAATCGCTACTACTAAGTTCAGCCCACAAGTTTAGTCCCACCTCGCTCCGCGAACAGGGTGTTTACCACCTTAAATATGTTACTTCTGAAACTATCACAACCACTTGGTCTTGACTGACATCTATGTGTAGAATTTGTGGCCACAATATGCGTCATGTCCGGTTCCTATCGGAGAGGACTCATATTGACAATTCAGATTGTACACAAAAAGATCATTGATGGCCAATGTATTTTTGCATTGATAGACAATGTATTTTTGCATGCTTACACTTAGCAGTAGCGCTTTTAGTAGCAAAGCGCTACTGCTAGTCCAACTTAGCAGTAGCGTGCAACCCCGCACAGCGCTACTGCTATTCTCATTAGCTGTAGTGCATTTTGGTACATGCACTACTACTAACCCTACCTTATCCCCACGTGCATGGAAGACCCTCTCTCTCACTCACTCTCCCCCTCTCAGTCACTCTCGCCCGCGCCAATAACCGACGTCGTCCGTCCACCACCGAGGTACTCCCTCCTTACGTCCCTCCTCCTCCCACCGCGCCCTCCTCCCTCCGCCTGCGACCGCCCCTCCTCCCTCCTTCACCGGCAGCCCTTCTCCCACCGCCCTCCCTCCGCCTCCTCCCACCGCCCCTCCCTCCTCCTCCTCCG
>NC_041381.1:661048853-661101396 GCF_002162155.2 Triticum dicoccoides
TGTCTCTGTTCTTGCAAATCGTAGGTGTTTTGAATAAAATAGAAGTAAGAAGATTTAGGGTAGAACTAGGGTAGTAGAATTTTTAGCAACTGTTTAATAGAAATAGTTTATTTAGTAAGTGATTAATATAACTAGTTTATTTATATTAAGTGCTTAATAGACTAGCTTATTTAGTAAGTGCTTAATAGAACTAGTTTATTTATAGCAAGTGCTTAATGGAACTAGTTTATTTAGTAAGTAGTTAAAAACTATTCTATTTAGTAAGTAGTTAATAAAACTAGTTTATTTAGTGTTAGGATTATATATGATATTTTCAAATGTTTTTTTTTTCATATTTTGAACCATTGAAATGCAATGACCATTGATAAGTGGCCTATGTTTTGCCGGAGTGTTGATTAATTTACGTTCCGGCAAATTTCGGGCGCTTGATATGTCCTTTTATTAGCAAAGGTCATGCCGGATTTTTTGGGTTTTGCCATCGAGTTATAATTTTTGAATTTTGAACACAGGAGATGTCTGATGACGATGGGATCCCGGAGTGCGGGTACTGCTACGATGACCATGGTGTGTGCGACAGGTTTCCTCACCTGCAAAATGATAGGTTTTTCACCGTGAAGCTGGAAGAGACCTTCAGTGTTTGTACGGTACGCAACGACAAGCATTTCATCGTAATAAATATCATCACTTCTGCTTCTTTTGTTTAACGTGTAATTTATGGATTTTTTCAATTCGACTAGTACATCCCGTGCCATGCTAGACCATATGTACTGGAGAAGCTTGGTTTTGGTTTATATGACTTTGAGAATGTGGAGACGAGGAGGGCTCACTTAAGAACTAAACATGGTTATGAGTTTCTGGTTAAGTTCTACAATGCGGTCGATCGCTCCCATTTCGGTTGCTCTAAGTGGGAAGCTCTCTGCAAGGCATATGGATTTGAGGAGGGAATGCGAATAAGATTTGATATTCGTCCCGAAGATTATGATGATGATGATAATATCGACATCTGGGTGGATGTGGATATGCCTCCAGTTTTACCTAGATGTGAGTTTGTCAAACTAATTTGTTAAGTTCAGTAATTTATGTTGGTAATTTAAAAATATTTGGTGTTCGTCCGTACTAAACTTATTTATTTATAATTGTCAGCTTATTTCTTATCTTCAAGAAATATTCGGAAGGTAGTAGACATCACATACTACAGCTATGACTCCAAGCTTAATTGTCAGGAGAAAGATTATCTTGTCTCATTCATAGAAGATGTGGAGGCCTTCAAAACCAGTCACTCTATCAGCCCAAATTATACTAGATACGTGCCACTAGTCCATAAATTGCTTGATGGTAACTTCATTGCCAAAAATTTGGTAATATTTTGTTAATGATGGTAACTTCATTGCATACATTATTCTTAAGTAAACTACATTGCTAACTGTATATGTTACTATTTTGTTTCTGAATAGAGGCTCCCGAAGCAGGTTGTGCCTGACATGCTATGTACTCAAGGTGATATGCATATGGTTAGCTTACGACCAACTCCTTCGGAGGCTTACCATACTGCATACTCGATTTCTTCAAATGATGGAAGGCTCAAAATCAAAGAATGGAGCAAAGTGATGGATGCGCACATGCAAATAATTGGAGACAAAATGAATGTGTGCAAGCCACAAGTTGGAGTAGGTTTACGTCCATTCTCATTATGATGAAGGACCGGTTTATTTGTTTTATGGTATTTTAGCTAGGAGAGAGGAGTAGGTCCTAAGTATTAAGAACAATTAGTTATTGTTGATTATATATGACTACAATGTCTTAGACTTGATGGTGATGCTGAGTAGGAGTAGTGATTATGAGTCAATGATGATGATGAGGAGGAGTTGCTATTATAAGTAGTGACGAAGTTGTTATATGATGTCTCATCATGGACGAAAATGATGCTTATGAGGAGTTATATGACAATGATATATTATGATGATAAGTTGTTAATGATATTATGATGATGATGATAAGTTATTATGTCATTGGGTGAAAGAACCGTAGATTAGTTCAAATGGATGGATCCAAAGTGACCATTGGTTACTTTGGATTCATGCACTTGAAACTAATCCAAGGTTCTTTCACCTAGTGATCTAATAACTCATTATGATCTTAAGACAATCTCTAAATTGCTACTGTATGAAAAATTGTATACATGTGTATGAATATGACCTAAAATTCAAAAGAAATGGAATACGGAATAATAGTAGTAGCGGTTGTTATCGAAAGCGCTACTAGTAATTAGCAGTAGCGATTGGCATGGAACGTGCTACTACTAAGAAGATATATCAGTAGCGCATGTTTTGGGGAACGTTGCAGAAAATAAAAAATTTCTACGCTTCACCAAGATCAATCTATGGAGTCATCTAGCAACAAGAGAGAGGAGTGCATCTACATACCCTTGTAGATCGCGAGCGGAAGCGTTTAAGAGAACGGGGTTGAGGGAGTCGTACTCGTCGTGATCCAAATCACCAAATATCCTAGTGCCGAACGGACGGCACCTCCGCGTTCAACACAAGTACAGTTGGGGAAGACGTCTCCTCCTTCTTGATCCAGCAAGGGGGGAGGAGAGGTTGATGGAGATCCAGCAGCACGACGGCGTGGTGGTGGAAGTAGCGGCGATCTCGGTAGGGCTTTCCCAAGCTCAGCGAGAGGGAGAGGTGTTACGGGGGGAGAGGAGGCGCCAGGGACTAGGGTGCGGCTGACATCCCTCCCCACCTCTTTATATAGGGGCCCTAGGGGGTGCGCCGGCCCCCTAGATATCCCATCTCAAGGGGGGTGTCGTGGAATTGTCACGTCAGATGTCCTCGTGGAAGGACTTAGTTGTGGAGCCATCGCAACTAGGAAGCTTGAAGGGGTTAATCGGGACAAAGGACACGAGAGGTTTTATACTAGTTCGGCCCCTTAAGGTGAAGGTAAGGCCTACGTCTAGTTGGGTTGGTATTGATGTTTCGATGACCAGGGAGCGAGATATGCTATGCCTGGCTCTCGATGTGTTGTTTCTTGGCCTAAGCCGCCAGCTGGTTCTCCCCTTATATACACGGGTGGATGCCCTGCGGCTTACAGAGTCCCGGCCGGCTTATAAACAATGTCCGTCTTGGTGACTAGTTAAGTCTACCTTATGATACAAGTAATATTATTACATCGCTTTATTACAACGGGCCTTAAGTCGCCTGTGGGCCTTAAGCTTCCTATGAACCGTCATCTTCATGCCTTGTCTTGGGCTTCTCTCTGGTGAGTCCTCTTTGCGTAACTCGGCCCCTCCTGGGTGGCTTACACAAATAGTTATATCCCCAACATTAGGCCCCAGATTGATTTGAACCGGTTCATGTCAATGTTAAAATACCTTATGAACCGCCCTGCAGTCCTTTATCTTGCGAGAAGGATTTTAACCCGCCGTGACGTCATCATCTAACTCCGGGTTAAATCTATGTGACGGCATCTTCATTAAAGATTTCTTTTTATAACGTCACTTCTTCAACAGATCTTTGTCTTTATTGACCATCCCGAGAATCGAGGCGCTAGAACTGCTGGATAATGAATGTTATCTCCTCGTTTTTCGCGCCGCTCGGTCAGTCTTCCCTTATAAATAGAGCGACCTAGGTCTCTCCCCTCAGTCATCTTCTTCTTCTCGCCTCCTCCCGAGCTCTGCCGCCGCCATCGTCCAACCTCTCATCTTCACCGACTCAGGCCGCTGCATCGACCTGATTCTGACCAGAGATCGACGGCGAACCTCCGCGGCACATCCGCATCTGTGAGTTCTTCACATTCCCTTTCTCAGATCTGCATTAGGTCGTTGCTGAGTTCATCTATGTTCATCACTGTCTGATACCAAACCCTCGCTAGTTCCTTCCAATGCTCTGTTTAGATTGCCAGAACCACGTAGAACTGCTGCGGTGCCTGTCTGTGTTGATCTTGCATGAAAATATATCTCATTTCCCTTGTTCAGAAATCCTCTTCGAATGCATGAACTTCCCTGCCCTATTTAGGTCTAGAAAATTTCCCTTTCAGAGCAATATTTTGATCCAGAATAATAACTGTTATCTGTGAAACTTGTTTTTATCACCCGGAACGTCTCTTCTAGCAAACACCCTGAAACACAACTGTCGAGGCGTCCGGATTAAATAGATGACACAGAACTTTAATTGCTCCTCATAACCCGGAAAAATTTTGAACTGCACTTTGATACTTGTAGTGGCTTAAATATTGTTGCACAGTCATCCTTATGTCATTAGGCCCCTCATTAAACCGCTACTTTGAATAATCAAGATTCTTCCCCCGGTTTAAAATTGAACCGAACCTTTCTTGTTTTTTCATAGGCCAATTGTTGTAATGGCTCCGAAAACTACCAAGGCCCCTGTGACTTGCAACTGGGTTCCTTCCATAGTTACCAATAGCAAACTGGCTAAGTTTGTGAAGTCTGGGCATTTGCCAAAAAAGGATGTCATGTCTTACCGTGCCCTTGACCCGTCTGAACAAAAACCTCACCCCAAAGCCGGGGAAGTGATAATTTTTACTGATCATATGAGCCGTGGATTTGCTCCTCCCGGCTCAAAATTATTCAGAGAGGTTTTAAATTTCTTTGACCTTAGAGCTCACGACATCGGACCCAATTCCGTTTCAAACATTTGCAATTTCCATGTCTTCTGTGAGGTATATCTGGGAGAAGAGCCGAGTCTGCTTTTCTTCAGGGAACTTTTTTACATGAACCGGCAAAATGAATGCGCCAACGGGCCCAGTCTTGAGCTTGGCGGCATCTCAATTCAACGACAGAGAGACTGTCTTTTCCCTTATGCTGAACTGCCGAGTCACCCAAAATGTTGGAACCAGACTTGGTTCTACTGTCAGGACACTTCTCCGGCTAATGAAAAACCTCTGCCCGGCTTTCGCGCCCTGCGCCTTGAGTCTAACCATCTGCTATCAGACAAGTTGACAACCCTTGAACGCGTGCCTCTCAATTCCACCATTAAGAAAATAAAAGCTCTCTTGGGAAATGGCTTAAACGGCGTCGATCTTGTCCGAGTTTGGGTCACTTGGCGTATACTTCCATTAAGCCGCCGCCCCGGCTTAATGTGTACTTATACTGGAGAAAAGACTGATCTGCAACGCCATAGCCCTGACGACTTACCAGATGACGTGGTGGATGCTACAACACAGTCACTGCTGAAGGAGGGTACTGTAACGAGCAACGCCTTCGGCTTACTTCCATTTTGCAAGAATAACCCGGCCCCTGCGGTAAGTTATCAATCGTAACCAATGTTCACGGGTGCATTATATCTTGCTTGATACTCATAATTTTTGAACTTTTTCCACAGGCTGGGGATGACTTCTGGAAAGCCAAATATGATCATGAAGCTGCCAAACAAGCCAGGGCGACCAAGAAAGCTGAAAGGAAAGCCGCCACGGTAGGAACCTCAAAGAAGAAAAACCCCAACACCTCCGACTTACTCAGATTGGAGGATAGCTCTTCGGATGAGGAAGAGGTAATCTTTTAAATTTTCTTAAGTCCCTTGTTATCACCTGTCTGACATTTTATCCCTTCAGGAGGATACGGGGAACAGTCGAGCAGCCACTGAAGAGGTAACTATAATCTCCTCCGACTCAGAGCCTTTGCCAAAGCGAAAGACCCGAAGGGTGACCCGGAAAGTAAGGTTTTCACATGCACTTGCTTATCAAGATCCTCAATTTATTTTGAAGCAACAACAGCTTGAGAGCCGGAGGCATACCCGGAACAATAAGGATGCAGAACTCTCCTCTGGCTTACCTGATGTAACCAGAAAGCGTCGGACTGAGGTTATCTCCGATTTATGTTCTGCCTTACCTTTAGCAGGCTTAATTCGTCAACCTCTCAATTCATCTGACTCCAACTATCAGGATACCTATCCTTCTTCCGGCGAATCCATGCAGTCAAATATGCCGACTTTCAAAACTGCTCCCGGGTAATATAAACTTATGCACTTTTTGTTTTACCTGTGCTTGCATACTCATCCTTCTGCTTTTGTTAACAGCCTGCAGGTGAAGCCCAGCAAGAGGGCAAAGAAGAACAAGCCATCCCAAGACCCGGTGGTCACTGAACCGGCGATTGACTCATCCGTTCCTGATAGCTCCACTCATCTGCCACCGCCTGAGCCGGCTTTCGGTATTTCGGTGTCAACCTCTGACCCACCTGCAGAAGACGCTATCCATGATTCTGATAACCCGGAAATTCATAGCCCGGTGAAGAGAAATGACCCGGAAGTTGAAATTGTGAAGTCCCAGTTTGTTGAACCAGGGCAGCCCATAGTCGTTGCCAAATGTTCCGCCAAAGAAGAGTTTGCCCAATGCCGAAAAGCCAAGCAGGACATTACTGATTATACTCACCTAAGCATGAGTGATATAGTCTCAGGCTATCTGAATCAAGTGCATAATAGCCGTGACTTGGAAGTTGACATGGTGAAACAAATACAGCATAAATCTGAGGTATAAATTATACTTTTATCTAAGCCTTATATATACTGTACCAGCCCCCAAGTCTATCGCTTATGAACAAATACGCTGTAGACTTAGAAGTCTGCTTTTACTTGTTAACTTATCCGGCTTACAAAGAATTTATTTAACCCGGTATAACATAAGGCTTTTAAATTTGCAATACACATTAGTCCCCAAGTATCAAGTATCCTTACTTGTAAGGTGCTTGAGACTTAATATGTTTGACCCGGCAGGATAAAGTTAAAAATTCTTCAGCATACATTAGCCCCCAAGTGCCAAGTATCTTTACTTGTAAAGTGCTTGGGACTTAAATGTTTACCTTACTAGAATCCTTACCATAACCCGGTGTCAATGCAGGCTGCCATAAGTCAATTTGAATCAGAGCTCGCTGCCCTGAAGAGTCGTCTGGAAACTCAAGAGCTTGAGACGCAAAAAGCTAACTCCAAATTTGAATTTAGTGTCTCTGAAAATGAGAAACTAAAGAAGAATTTTGAGTCGAAAAAGAAAATTTGGGCTGAAGAAAAGGCTTCCCTAGTGACTCGGGCCGAAACAGCCGAAGCATCTCTTGCAGAAGCAACAACCGAGCTGTCCAACTTAAAACAGCAAATATCCCAAATGGTCTCAGCCATCTTTGGTAAGTTATTGTGACATAGCTTTTTCATGGCAACCTTACAATGATTATTGTAATAATTACTTCCGGCTTACCGTGATGCTTGTGCACATACAGGCTCCGGGAGTGTCAATCTCAAGCAGAACACGCTGATCAAGCTTAAAGCGGTTTACATGTTAGTGGAACAGCTATACTCCGGGACACAACGTGCCCTGGCCATTGTAGCTTTATCAACTCCACACCCCCGCCTTTTGCAAGATGTTTTGAAGAGCCTTGCCTTTCTACCTCAACGGATCCAAGACTTAAGGCGTTCATCTTCAAGAGCCGGGGCCGTAGCCGCTCTGTGCCGGGCAAAAGGCTGGCTTCCAGAACTAGACCCGGCCGACCTCGCTCTTGGATATCCGAGTCTAAAGGAAGACGGCAATGCCTTTGATGATCATGACTTCCATGATTGTGTCAAAGCCATACGTCCGGTGGACACCCTTATCAGAAACGATACTGACCTCAGCAAGTATGCGTCGGCTTATGACAGTAACAACCGGAAAATCCCAAACGCTCCATGTGATCAAATCAGCTTGATCCCTCCAATTCGTAAGCATACTTTTGCCCTTGAAGTGGATCCGGCCGGTTTAATAGATGATGAAGGTGAATTTGAAGCTTTGAGCGGCATTGATTGGGCTTCATCAACTTTCCAGGAAAAAACAACCGACGGAGAAGTGGCGAAGGATAACCTGGAGCCCTCAAGCCCACCGAAGGAGTAAATCGTCGGGTGTTTGGCCGAAAACAATGCTTCATCAATTCAGACTCGGGGAGTCTTGTAATAGGGTAGAAAGAAACTGCTTAAGGCTTGTCATGCCTTCATGCATGCTCTTATTACTTAACGCTTTCCGTAAGCCGCCGTGGTTGTATATTTCCGGCCCTTACTTCCTTGGCGTGTTAAATTTTGCTTGCCTTACTCTGCAATCCTTGAATGATCTTCCCGGCTCATATAATGTTCACCTAGTACTTAATAACCTGGGGTGACTAATATTAAACCGGCAAGACAAAAAACACTGTAAAATGCTTTCCACAAGGTATCAGAACAATCAAAATACTGTTACAGGCTTCTGATTCGGATACAATCACTAAACCATTCCAAAGGGGTTAAGCTAAGATTCAGATACGATCATATAGCCCCCAGTGGCGTGGCGATGCCAATCAGGTGGGTATCGACAGCTATGTTCTCTTTGGTTCGAATACGACCTATGTTTGAACAGGAAGCCCCCAAGTGACCATAGGATTTGTTTAATGACGCTGATTCGTATACGATCCACGTCAGACCTAAAGAGGTTAAGCTATGATTCAAATATGATCAAGAAGCCCCCAAGTAGGTTTGGCAAGTATGCCGATCAAGTGGGTATCGACAGCTATGTTCTCTTTGGTTCGGATACGACCTATGTTTGAACAGGAAGCCCCCAAGTGACCATGGCTAGATTCAGATGTGATCATAAGCCGGACCAAAGGTGAAGCCGGATTCAGATATGATCCGGTCCCTATTGGTTGTTTCCACCACCTGTCAAAAAAACATATACACTTTTTTGAGGGTGAAAAAAGGATAGAGGTCCTGCTTTATTACTTTATATAATATATACATTGTCAAAAAATATATACATCTAAAGAGCCGGTGGCTTAAGTATAATAAGGCCGAAGATGGGCTATATTCCACGGCCGGTGGGTCTCCTCCTCCGATTTACTTGAGTCCTTGTGCTCTCGAATATCGATGAGGTAGTATGACCTGTTGTGCAGATTCTTGCTGACCATAAAGGGTCCTTCCCAAGGAGGGGATAGCTTGTGCATATCGGACTGATCCTGGATGAGCCGGAGCACTAAATCGCCTTCCTGAAATGTTCTGCTTTTGACCCGGCGGCTGTGATAGCGATGAAGGTCTTGCTAGTAAATCGCCGAGCGGGCTATTTCCAAGTCTCGCTCTTCATCCAACAAGTCAAGTGCCTCCTGTCGAGCTTTTTCATTGTCCGCCTCCACGTAAGCCGCCACACGGGGTGAGTCGTCCCGGATATCGCTCGGCAGAACTGCCTCTGCTCCATAAACCATGCGGAAAGGCGTATAACCCGTGGATCTGTTAGGCGTAGTGTTGATGCTCCACAGCACAGAGGGCAGCTCTTTGACCCAACAACCCGGAGTCCGCTGTAAGGGGACCAAGAGCCGTGGTTTGATACCCCTAAAATCTCCTGATTAGCTCGTTCTGCTTGACCATTGGACTGAGGATGAGCAACAGCCGAAACATCAAGGGGGATATGTTCTCATTGACAGAACTCCTCCATGGGACCCTTGGAGAGATTAGTGCCTTATTAGTTATGATGCTATGTAAAAAACCAAAATGAAAGATCACCTTTTTGATGAACTGAACCATTGTGGCCGCATCACACTGACTAACCGGCTCTGCCTCAATCCACTTTGTAAATTTATCCACTGCCACCAGGAGGTGTGTCTTTTTATCCTTAGACCTTTTAAAAGGTCCCACCATGTCAAGCCCCAGACTGCAAACGGCCAAGTGATCGGAATCATCCTCAATTCCTGAGCCGACACATGAGCTCGTCTTGAGAACTTTTGACACCCGTCACATTTGCTAACAAGGTCTTCTGCATCAGCATGAGCAATGAGCCAATAAAAACCATGACGGAAAGCCTTGGCCACCAGAGATTTTGAGCCGGCATGATGACCACAATCCCCTTCATGGATCTCTCGAAGTATCGCTTGACCTTCTGCAGGTGAGACACAACGCTGGAACGCCCCTGTAACACTGAGGTGATGTAACTCACCATTAACAATGGTCATGGATTTGGATCACCTGACAATCTGTCTTGCCAAGGTCTCATCCTCAGGCAACTCTCCCCGGGTCATATAAGCCAAATATGGCAATGTCCAGTCCGGGATGACATGAAGTGCAGCCACCAACTGTGCCTCCGGGTCTAGCACCGCAAGCTCTTCCTCCATAGGTACCTTGACAGAAGGATTATGTAGAACATCCAGAAAGGTGTTAGGCGGCACCGGCTTACGCTGGGAGCCCAACCGGCTTAAAGCATCCGCCGCCTCATTCTTCCTTCTGCCAATGTGCTCCACCTGATACCCTTTGAAGTACCCAGCTACAGCATCAACTTCACGACGATAAGCCGCCATAAGGGGATCCTTAGAATCCCATGTGCCTGAGACCTATTGAGCCACGAGGTCTGAGTCGCCAAAGCACCTTACCCGGCTTAAATTCATCTCCTTAGCCATCCAGAGACCATGGAGCAAGGCTTCATATTCAGCTGCATTGTTAGTACAAGGAAACATGAGCCGGAGCACATAACAAAATTTATCACCTCGAGGGGAAGTTAAGACAACTCCAGCCCCTGATCCTTCCAACTGTCTGGACCCATCAAAGTGAATAGTCCAGTACATGTTGTCCGGCTTCTCCTCACGTGCTTGCAACTCTGTCCAATCATTGATAAAATCCACCAAGGCCTGAGATTTAATGGCAGTACGGGGCATATACTTTAAACCATAAGGCCCAAGCTCAATGGCCCACTTGGCGATTCGTCCTGTAGCTTCCCTATTCTGAATGATATCTCCCAAAGGAGTTGAGCTCACCACCGTTATAGGGTGACTTTGGAAGTACTGCTTCAGCTTCCGGTTTGCCATGAACGCACCATAAACAAGCTTCTGCCAATGTGGATACCTTTGTTTAGACTCAATGAGCACTTCGCTGATGTAGTAAACCGGCCATTGAACCGGATGCTCCTTGCCTGCCTCCTTACGCTCCACTACTATGGCCAAACTGATGACCCGTGAGTTAGCAGCCACATATAACAATAACGGCTCTTTATCAATGGGAGCTACAAGAACCGGTGGCTCAGACAACTGTCTCTTCAAATCTTCAAAGGCAGCGTTAGCAGCATTGCTCCAGACAAAAGTGCCTGTCTTCTTCATCATCTGATATAACGGTAAGGCTTTCTCTCCTAACCGGCTTATGAACCAGCTTAAAGCAGCAACCTGTCCCGCCAGACGCTGAACATCATTAATACATGCCGGTTTAGCCAGAGAGGTAATCGCTGTGATCTTCTCTGGATTAGCTTCAATGCCTCTATTTGACACCAGAAAGCCCAAGAGCTTGCCCGCAGGCACACCAAACACGCACTTGGCCGGGTTAAGCATCATCTTGTAAACCCGGAGGTTGTCAAAGGTCTCTCTTAAGTCAGATATCAAAGTTTCCTTTTCTCTGGACTTCACCACGATGTCATCCACATAGGCATGAACATTGCGCCCAATTTGATCGTGCAAACATTTCTGCACACATCGCTGATAAGATGCCTGGGCACTCTTGAGCCCAAACGGCATAGATACATAACAGAAGGCCCCAAACGGAGTGATGAAAGTTGTCTTTTCCTCGTCCTTAACTACCATCTTGATCTGATGATAGCCAGAGTAAGCATCCAAAAAACTCAAACGTTCACAACCCGCCGTAGCATCAATGATTTGATCAATACGGGGGAGAGCAAAGGGATCAGCCGGACAAGCCTTATTTAAGTCCGTGTAATCCACACACATCCGCCAAGTGCCGTTCTTCTTGAGCACCAGCACCGGGTTAGCCAACCACTCCGGATGAAAAACTTCAACAATAAACCCGGCCACTAAGAGCCGGGTCACTTCTTCCCCAATAGTTGTCCGTCTCTCTTCATTGAATCGTCGGAGAAACTGCCTGACCGACTTATACTTCGGATCAATATTGAGAGTATGCTCAGCGAGTTCCCTCAGTACACCCAGCATGTCAGAAGGTTTCCATGCAAAGATGTCCCAGTTCTCACGGATGAACTCGATGAGCGCGCTTTCCTATTTAGGATCCAAATTGGCACTGATACTGAACTGTTTAGAGGCGTCTCCCAGGGTGAAGTCGACAAGCTTTGTCTCAGCTGCCGATTTAAACTTCAATGCCGGGTCATGCTCTGTAGTTGGTTTCTTGAGGGAGGTCATATCTGTCGGGTCAACAAGCTTTGTCTCAGCGGCCGATTTAAACTTCAATGCCGGGTCATGCTCTGTAGTCGGTTTCTTGAGGGAGGTCATATCTGTCGGGTCAACATTGTCCTGATAAAATTTGAGCTCCTCCGCGGCACAAGCCGTCTCAGCATAAGCCGCATCGCCTTCTTCACATTCCAAGGCCACCTTTCGACTCCCATGCATAGTGATAGAGCCCTTGTAACCCGGCATCTTGAGCTGTAAATAAACGTAACACGGCCGTGCCATGAACTTAGCATAAGCCGGTCGCCCAAACAGAGCGTGATATGGACTCCTGATCTTGACCACTTCAAACCTTAAGTTCTCATCCCTGGAATCATACTCATCTCCAAAGGCCACCTCTAATTCAATCTTACCAACTGGGTAAGCCGACTTACCTGGAACTACCCCATGGAAAACAGTATTGGATGTTCTTAGGTTCTTCTCAGTCAACCCCATACGCTGGAAGGTCTCATAATAGAGTATGTTGATGCTACTTCCTCCGTCCATGAGTACCTTAGTGAATTTATACCCACCAACCTGGGGTGCTACCACCAAGGCTAACTGACCCGGGTTATCAACGTGTGGAGGGTGATCCTCTCTGCTCCAAACGATGGGTTGCGCAGACCATCTCAAATAACGAGGAACTGCCGGCTCAATAGAATTTACAGCTCTCTTATGAACCTTCTGGTCACGTTTGCATAAGCTGGTGGTAAATACATGGTACTGCCCACCGCTCAACTGTTTTCGTTGGCTCTGGTAACTCGACTGTTGTTGTTGCTGCTGTCCTCCTTGACCAGACTACTGCTGATTATTTTCACCCGGCTATCCCTGGAAACCGGAATTTGAACCGCCGCCCGGGCCATGAAAGCCGTCGGCCCCTGAACCTCCGCCAGATCCATGGCCACCATCAAAGATGTTGGGGTTTTTAAACGCCCTCATGATCGCATAATCTTTCCACAGGTGTGTAGCGGGGTGCTCCTGGGTGCCGTGTTTTGGACAGGGCTCGTTGAGTAGCTGCTCAAGAGATGGGCCTGACCCGCCGTTTCGAGGCCACTTACCCTTACCTCTCTGATTGTTACCTTGTGTACTAGCATTATCCACAAGCTCTGGGTTGCCATCCACCTTACGCTTATTGCTGCTTTGATTCCCCGGATTGTGTTGTTGACCCTTTCCATTACCATTCTTTTTACCCTTCCCTGTCTTCTCATCGTCAGACGCGGGATCCTTGGTATTATCAGAATCGGCATATTTGACTAAAGACGCCATCAACGTTCCCATATTGGTGCAATCACGCTTAAGTCGGCCCAACTTCTGCCTCAGCGGTTCAAAGTTGCAATTCTTCTCCAACATGAGGACTGTAGAGCCGGCATCCATCTTATCAGATGAGTGAATGATCTCCTTGACCCAGCATACCCAATGGGTGGTGGACTCACCCTCCCCCTGTTTACAACTTGTTAAGTCCACGATTGACATGGACTGCTTACAGGTGTCTTTGCAGTTCTGGATAAACCGGGCCTTTAACTCCTCCCACGAACCAATGGAATTGGGTGGTAAACCTTTTAGCCAGGACCGGGCTGTTCCATCTAACATCTTGGTGAAGTATTTAGCCATTGCCGCGTCACTGACCTCCAACAGCTCCATGGCCATCTCATAGCTTTCAATCCATGCTCCGGGTTGTAAGTCGGCCGTATAATTCGGCACTTTTTGAGGTCCCTTGAAGTCCTTAGGTAGGCGCACATTGCGCAAAGCCAGTATCAAACAGGGAACTCCACCGGTTCTGGTGGCTACTCCCATCTCAAAAAAAGTCGTTGGATACTCCGGGATATCCTGGCGAGTCGCCCGCTGAGCCGCCTGCTGAGCCGCCAGTTGAGCCGCCCGCTCGTTCTCCTGACGTACTCGGTTCTGCACCGGGTTATAGCCACCATGCTGGCGTTGGGCGTTGCTTGATAAAGCTTCATACTCCATGTGCCTACTGTAACTCGGGCTCCGGTTCTGACGAGGCGGCGCTAACCAAAATGGAGGGGTTGAATGAATTCTATCCCGGCTGTAAGAATAGGTCTCTTGCTGATCCAGAGCCGTCTGGACAAGTTCCCTGATCCTCCGGGTCTCCACCGCTATTGGATCATCAGCATCCACTAGAAGAGCCGCCAAATGCGCTGACACTGCGATTAAATTCTCCATGGGGTTGGAAAAGTGACCCTCCGGTATTGGCACATAACGCGGCGGTGCCATGCTCATGTAAGGAGGTGGCATCTCCTAACGCTGAGCCGGTCCTCCCGCTCCGGGTGTCATGAACTGATTAGCATTGGGCGGGTTACTTGGCCCGGCTCCGGGTGTCATGAACTGATTAGCATTCGGAGGTAACCGAGATTGGGTCTTCTGGTGTCTCCTCCTCATTACTTCATTGGACGCGTTTAAACTCATTATGAGCTGATAAGCCTCTGACTGCAACCGCTGTGCCCGAGCGTCGAGAGCCGCCTGCTCCGTAGCTAGCCTAGTGTCCTCAGCTGCTAAGACTTCCTTGGCCTGAGCTATCTCCTCACGTACCTGTGCTACCTCCGCGTCATGCTCATCTTTGTTTGCAGGGATGACTGTGGCGGTTAACAGGGTCATAAGCTTGTCCATGAGGTCTATCAGTATTTGAGCCGGCGAGCGCACAGGGCCTCCTGCCCCGGCTGCTCCTAACCCGGAAGTGATTGCGGCCGCGGCTGTAGAGTTTTGCCCGGGTTGAGTCCCAGCCATAAAGACTCCTGCCCAATTTGGCGACTCGCGGAGGTCCGGAATACTAAGGCCACCGGAACAGCTCCCGAGCGCACCATCTTGAACTTGATACAAAGAATCTGTTGACCCGGTGGACGAATCACTGTTAGAGGGGACGGCCGTCTCACCTCCATCTTCAGGACCTTCAGGAAGCTCTTCTCCGTGGACGCAGCCCACAAAGACGCGCTTCATGCCGGGTTGAACTTGGGCGGGTTTCGCACGCTGAGCCGTCTCGACGAGGTCGGTGCAGTTGTCTGGCTCAAGCCCCGGCTCACCAATCCGGCCGATGAAGACGTGGATCCCTTCAAAGGGGACCCGGTACCCGTACTCAATTGAGCCGGCGTCGGGGCCCCAGCCTTCGTCGTCGATGTAGATCTTGCCACGACGACTCTTGGTCATCCAGCCCGTTACGTATCCCTTGAGCCCTTCGAAGTTGCCCTTCAAGAACTCAAATCCACCGTGCGTTGGCCCCACGGTGGGCACCAACTGTCGTGGAATTGTCACGTCAGATGTCCTCGTGGAAGGACTTAGTTGTGGAGCCATCGCAACTAGGAAGCTTGAATGGGTTAATCGGGACAAAGGACACGAGAGGTTTTATACTAGTTCGGACCCTTACGGTGAAGGTAAGGCCTACGTCTAGTTGGGTTGGTATTGATGTTTCGATGACCAGGGAGCGAGATATGCTATGCCTGGCTCTCGATGAGTTGTTTCTTGCCGTAAGCCGCCAGCGGGTCGTCCCCTTATATAAACAGGTGGATGCCCTGCGGCTTACAGAGTCCCGGCCGGCTTATAAACAATGTTCAGTTCGGTGACTAGTTAAGTCTACCTTATGATACAAGTAATATAATTACAACGCTTTATTACAACGGGCCTTAAGTCGCCTGTGGGCCTTAAGCTTCCTATGAACCATCATCTTCATGCCTTGTCTTGGGCTTCTCTCTGGTGAGTCCTCTTTGCGTAACTCGGTCCCTCCTGGGCGGCTTACACAAATAGTTATATCCCCAACAGGGGGGGGCGGCGGCCAAGGGGGGGGGCTTGCCCCCCAAGCCAAGTGGGGCGCCCCCCACCCCTAGGGTTTCCAACCCTAGGCGCAGGGGGAGGCCCAAGGGGGAGCACCAGCCCACCAGGGGCTGGTTCCCTTCCCTCTTCAGCCCATGCGGCCCTCCGGGATAGGTGGCCCCACCCGGTGGACCCTCGGGACCCTTCCGGTGGTCCCGGTACAATACAGGTGACCCCCGAAACTTTCCCGGTGGCCGAAACTGGACTTCCTATATACAATTCTTCACCTCCGGACCATTTCGGAACTCCTAGTGACATCCGGGATCTCATCCGAGACTCCGAACAACTTTCGGGTTACCGCATACTAATATCTCTACAACCCTAGCATCACCAAACCTTAAGTGTGTAGACCCTACGGGTTCGGAAATCATGCAGACATGACCGAGACAGCTCCCGGCCAATAACCAACAGCAGGATCTGGATACCCATGTTGGCTCCCACATGTTCCACGATGATCTCATCGAATGAACCACGATGTCAAGGATTCAAGTAATCCCGTATACAATTCCCTTTGTCAATCGGTACATTACTTGTCCAAGATTCGATCGTCGGTATCCCAATACCTCGTTCAATCTTGTTACCAGCAAGTCACTTTACTCGTACCGTAATGCATGATCCCGTGACCAACCACTTGGTCACATTGAGCTCATTATGATGATGCATTACCGAGTGGCCCCAGAGATACCTCTCCGTCATACGGAGTGACAAATCCCAGTCTCGATCCGTGTCAACCCAATAGATACTTTCGGGGATACCTGTAGTATACCTTTATAGTCGCCCAGTTACGTTGTGACATTTGGTACACCCAAAGCACTCCTATGGTATCCGGGAGTTACACGATATCATGGTCTAAGGAAATGATACTTGACATTGGAAAAGCTCTAGCAAACGAACTAAACGATCTTGTGCTATGCTTAGGATTGGGTCTTGTCCATCACATCATTCTCCTAATGATGTGATCCCGTTATCAATGACATCCAATGTCCATAGTCAGGAAGAAACCATGACTATCTGTTGATCAACGAGCTAGTCAACTAGAGGCTCACTAGGGACATGTTGTGGTCTATGTATTCACACATGTATTATGATTTCCGGATAACACAATTATAGCATGAATAATAGACAATTATCATGAACAAGAAAATATAATAATATGCCTCTAGGGCATATTTCCAACAGTCTCCCACTTGCACTAGAGTCAATAATCTAGTTACATTGTGATGAATCGAGCACCCATAAAGTTCTGGTGTTGGTCATGTTTTGCTCACGGAAGGGGTTTAGTCAACGGATCTGCGACATTCAAATCCGTATGCACTTTGCAAATATCGATGTCTCCATCTTGAACATTTTCACGAATGGAGTTGAAGCGACGCTTGATGTGCCTAGTCTTCTTGTGAAACCTCAGCTCCTTGGCAAGGGCAATAGCTCTAGTGTTGTCACAGAAGAGAGTGATCGGCCCCGACGCATTGGGTATGACTCCTAGGTCGGTGATGAACTCGTTCATCCAGATTGCTTCATGCGCTGCCTCCGAGGTTGCCATGTACTCCACTTCACATGTAGATCCCGCCATGACGCTTTGCTTGCAACTGCACCAGCTTACTGCCCCACCATTCAAAATATACACGTATTCGGTTTGTGACTTAGAGTCATCCAGATCTGTGTCGAAGCTAGCGTCGACGTAACCCTTTACGAAGAGATCTTCGTCACCTCCATAAACGAGAAACATATCCTTAGTCCTTTTCAGGTACTTCAACATATTCTTGACCGCTGTCCAGTGTTCCATGCCGGGATTACTTTGGTACCTTCCTACCAAACTTACAGCAAGGTTTACATCAGGTCTGGTACACAGCATGGCATACATAATAGACCCTATAGCTGAGGCATAGGGGATGACACTCATCTTTTCTCTATCTTCTGCCGTGGTCGGGCATTGAGCCGAGCTCAATTTCACACCTTGCAACACAGGCAAGAACCCCTTCTTGGACTGATCCATATTGAACTTCTTCAATATCTTATCAAGGTATGTGCTTTGTGAAATACCTATGAGGCGTCTCGATCTATCTCTATAGATCTTGATGCCTAATATGTAAGCAGCTTATCCAAGGTCCTTCTTTGAAAAACACTTATTCAAGTAGGCCTTAATGCTGTCCAAAAGTTCTATATCATTTCCCATCAAAAGTATGTCATCTACATATACTATGAGAAATGCTACAGAGCTCCCACTCACTTTCTTGTAAACGCAGGCTTCTCCATAAGTCTGCATAAACCCAAACGCTTTGATCATCTCATCAAAGCGAATGTTCCAACTCCGAGATGCTTGCACCAGCCCATAAATGGATCGCTGGAGCTTGCATACCTTGTTAGCATTCTTAGGATCGACAAAACCTTCCGGCTGCATCATATACATTTCTTCCTTAAGATAGCCGTTAAGGAATGCCGTTTTGACGTCCATTTGCCATATCTCATAATCATAGTATGCGGCAATTGCTAACATGATTCCGACGGACTTCAGCTTCCCTACGGGAGAGAAAGTCTCATCGTAGTCAACCCCTTGAACTTGCCGATAACCCTTAGCGACAAGTCGAGCTTTGTAGATGGTAACATTACCATCCGCGTCCGTCTTCTTCTTAAAGATCCATTTGTTTTCTATCACTCACCGATCATCGGGCAAGTCTGTCAAAGTCCACACTTTGTTTTCATACATGGATCCTATCTCGGATTGCATGGCTTCAAGCCATTTGTTGGAATCTGGGCCCGCCATTGCTTCTTCATAGTTCGAAGGTTCACTGTTGTCTAACAACATGATTTCTAGGACAGGGTTGCCATACCACTCTGGTGTGGAACGTGTCCTTGTGGACCTACGAAGTTTAGTAGTAACTTGGTCCAATGTACCTTGATCATCATCATTAATTTCCTCGCTAGTCGGTGCAGGCAACACAGGAACATCTTCCTGAGCTGTGCTACTTACCGGTTCAAGAGGTAGTACTTCATCAAGTTCCACTTTCCTCCCACTTACTTCTTTCGAGAGAAACTCTTTCTCCAGAAAGGACCCATTCTTAGCAACAAAGATCTTGCCGTCGGATCTGAGGTAGAAGGTATACCCAATGGTTTCCTTAGGGTATCCTATGAAGACGCATTTTTCCGACTTGGGTTCGAGCTTTTTAGGTTGAAGTTTCTTGACATAAGCATCGCATCCCCAAACTTTTAGAAACGACAGCTTAGGTTTCTTCCCAAACCATAATTCATACGGTGTCGTCTCAACGGATTTAGACGGTGCCCTATTTAAAGTGAATGTAGCTATCTCTAGAGCGTATCCCCAAAATGATAGCGGTAAATCGGTGAGTGACATCATAGATCGCACCATATCCAATAGAGTGTGATTATGACGCTCGGACACACCGTTACGTTGAGGTGTTCCAGGTGGCGTGAGTTGTGAAACGATTTCACATTTCCTTAAGTGCGTACCAAATTCGTGACTTAAATATTCTCCTCCACGATCTGATCGTAAGAACTTTATTTTTCGGTCATGTTGATTCTCTACCTCATTCTGAAATTCCTTGAACTTTTCAAAGGTCTCAGACTTGTGTTTCATCAAGTAGACATACCCATATCTACTTAAGTCATCAGTGAGAGTGAGAACATAACGATAGCCACCGCGAGCCTCAACGCTCATTGGACCGCACACATCTGTATGTATAATTTCCAATAAGTTGGTTGATCGCTCCATTGTTCCGGAGAACGGAGTCTTGGTCGTTTTACCCATGAGGCATGGTTCGCACGTGTCAAATGATTCGAAATCAAGAGACTCCAAAAGTCCATCCGTATGGAGCTTCTTCATGCGTTTGACACCAATGTGACCAAGGCGGCAGTGCCACAGATATGTGGGACTATCATTATCAATCTTACATCTTTTGGTATTCATACTATGAATATGTGTAACATCATGTTCGAGATTCATTAAGAATAAACCATTGACCAGCGGGGCATGACCATAAAACATATCTCTCATATAAATAGAACAACCATTATTCTCGGATTTAAATGAGTAGCCATCTCGTATTAAACGAGATCCAGATACAATGTTCATGCTCAAAGTTGGCACTAAATAACAATTATTGAGGTTTAAAACTAATCCGGTAGGTAAATGTAGAGGTAGCGTGTCGACGGCGATCACATCGACCTTGGAACCATTCCCGACGCGCATCGTCACCTTGTCCTTTGCCAGTCTCCGCTTATTCCGCAGCTCCTGTTTTGAGTAACAAATATGAGCAACCGCATCGGTATCAAATACCCAGGAGCTACTACGAGTACTGGTAAGGTACACATCAATTACATGTATATCACATATACCTTTAGTGTTGCCGGCCTTCCTGTCCGCTAAGTATTTGGGGCAGTTCCGCTTCCAGTGACCCTTCCCTTTGCAATAAAAGCACTCAGTCTGAGGCTTGGGTCCATTCTTTGGCTTCTTCCCGGCAACTGGCTTACCGGGCGCGGCAACTCCCTTGACGTCCTTCTTGAAGTTCTTCTTACCCTTTCCTTTCTTGAAACTAGTGGTTTTATTGACCATCAACACTTGATGTTCCTTTTTGATTTCCACCTCCGCTGATTTCAGCATTGAAAATACTTCAGGAATAGTTTTCACCATCCCCTGCATATTGTAGTTCATCACAAAGCTCTTGTAGTTAGGTGGGAGCGACTGAAGGATTCTGTCAATGACCGCCTCGTCCGGGAGGTTAATGTTCAGCTGGGACAAGCGGTTGTGCAACCCAGACATTTTGAGTATGTGCTCACTGGCAGAACTATTTCCCTCCATCTTACAACTCTAGAACTTGTCGGAGACTTCATATCTCTCGACCCGGGCATGAGCTTCAAAAACCATTTTCAGCTCTTCGAACATCTCATATGCTCCGTGTTGCTCAAAACGCTTTTGGAGCCCCAGTTCTAAGCTGTAAAGCATGCCGCACTGAACGAGGGAGTAATCATCAGCACGCGACTACCAAGCGTTCATAACGTCTTGGTTCTCTAGGATGGGTGCTTCACCTAGCGGTGCTTATAGGACATATGCTTTCTTGGCAGCTATGAGGATGATCCTCAGGTTTCGGACCCAGTCCGTATAGTTGCTGCCATCATCTTTCAGCTTGGTTTTCTCTAGGAATGCATTGAAGTTGAGGTTGACATGAGCGTGGGCCATTTGATCTACAAGACATTTTGCAAAGGTTTTAGACTAAGTTCATGATAATTAAGTTCATCTAATCAAAATTATTTAATGAACTCCCACTCAGATTAGACATCGCTCTAGTCATCTAAGTGATACATGATCCGAGTCAACTAGGCCGTGTCCGATCATCACGTGAGATGGACTAGTCATCATCGGTGAACATCTCCATGTTGATCGTATCTTCTATAAGACTCATGTTCGACCTTTCGGTCTCTTGTGTTCCGAGGCCATGTTTGTACATGCTAGGCTCGTCAAGTCAACCTAAGTGTTTTGCATGTGTAAATCTGTCTTACACCCGTTGTATGTGGATGTTGGAATCTGTCACACCCGATCATCACATGGTGCTTCGAAACACGAACTTTCGCAACAGCGCACAGTTAGGGGGAACACTTTCTTGAAATTATTATGAGGGATCATCTTATTTACTACCGTCGTTCTAAGCAAATAAGATGCAAAAACATGATAACATCAAATGCAATCAAATAGTGACATGATATGGCCAATATCATGTTGCTCCTTTGATCTCCATCTTTGGGGCGCCATGATCATCTTCGTAACTGGCATGACACCATGATCTCCATCATCGTGTCTCCATGAAGTTGTTCGCCAACTATTACTTTGACTACTATGCCTAACGGTTTAGCAATAAAGTAAAGTAATTACATGGCGTTTATTCATTGACACGCAGGTCATACAATAATTAAGACAACTCCTATGGCTCCTTCCGGTTGTCATACTCATCGAGATGCAAGTCGTGATTCCTATTACAAGAACATGATCAATCTCATACATCACATATATATCATTCATCACAACCTTTTTGGCCATATCACATCACAAGGCATATGCTGCAAAAACAAGTTAGACGTCCTCTAATTGTTGTTGCATGTTTTTACGTGGCTGCAATAGGGTTCTAGCAAGAACGTTTCTTACCTATGTCAAAATGACAACGTGATATGCCAATTTCTATTTACCCTTCATAAGGACCCTTTTCATCGAATCCGATCCGACTAAAGTGGGAGAGACAGACACTCGGTAGCCACCTTATGCAACTAGTGCATGTCAGTCGGTGGAACCTGTCTCACGTAAGCGTACGTGTAAGGTTGGTCCGGGCCGCTTCATCCCACGATGCCGCTGAAACAAGACAAGACTAATAGTGGCAAGAAAATGTGACAACATCTACGCCCACAACAAATTTGTGTTCTACTCGTGCATAGAAACTATGCATAGACCTAGCTCTGATACCACTGTTGGGGAACGTTGCAGAAAATAAAAAATTCTATGCTTCACCTAGATCAATCTATGGAGTCATCTAGCAACGAGAGAGAGGAGTGCATCTACATACCCTTGTAGATCGCGAGCGGAAGAATTCAAGAGAACGGGGTTGAGGGAGTCGTACTCGTCATGATCCAAATCACCGAAGATCCTAGTGCCGAACGGACAGCACCTCCGCGTTCAACACACGTACAGTTGGGGAAGACGTATCCTCCTTCTTGATCCAGCAAGGGGGAAGGAGAGGTTGATGGAGATCCAGCAGCACGATGGCGTGGTGGTGGAAGTAGCGGCGATCTCGGCAGGGCTTTCCCAAGCTCAGCGAGAGGGAGAGGTGTTACGTGGGGAGAGGGAGGCGCCAGGGACTAGGGTGCGGCTGCCCTCCCTCCCCCCTCTTTATATAGGGGCCCTAGGGGGTGCTCCAGCCCCCTAGAGATCCCATCTCATTGGGGGGCGGCCAAGGGGGCGGACTTTCCCCCCAAGCCAAGTGGGGCGCCCCCACCCCTAGGGTTTCCAACCCTAGGCGCAGGGGGAGGCCCAAGGGGGGCGCACCAGCCCACCAGGGGCTGGTTCCCTTCCCTCTTCAGCCCACGGGGCCCTCCGAGATAGGTGGCCCCACCCGGTGGACCCCTGGGACCCTTCCGGTGGTCCCGGTACAATACCGGTGACCACCGAAACTTTCCCGGTGGCCGAAACTGGACTTCCTATATACAATTCTTCACCTCCGGACCATTTCGGAACTCCTCGTGACGTCCGGGATCTCATCAAGGACTCCTAACAACTTTCGTGTTACCGCATACTAATATCTCTACAACCCTAGTGATGACCCACAAGTATAGGGGATCTATCGTAGTCCTTTCGATAAGTAAGAGTGTCGAACCCAACGAGGAGCAGAAGGAAATGATACGCGGTTTTCAGCAAGGTATTCTCTGCAAGTACTGAAATAAGTGGTAACAGATAGTTTTATGATAAGATAAATAGTAACGAGCAACAAGTAATAAAAGTAAATAAAGTTCAGCAAGGTGGCCCAATCCTTTTTGTAGCAAAGGACAAGCCTGGACAAACTCTTATAATAGGAAAAGTTCTCCCGAGGACACATGGGAATATCGTCAAGCTAGTTTTCATCACGCTCAAATGATTCGCGTTCGGTACTTTGATAATTTGATATGTGGGTGGACCGGTGCTTGGGTACTGTCCTTACTTGGACAAGCATCCCACTTATGATTAACCTTTATAGCAAGCATCCGCAACTACAACAAAAGTATTAAGGTAAACCTAACCATAGCATGAAACATGTGGATCCAAATCAGCCCCTTACGAAGAAACGCGTAAACTAGTGTTTAAGCTTCTGTCACTCTAGCAACCCATCATCTACTTATTACTTCCCAATGCCTTCCTCTAGGCCCAAATAATAGTGAAGTGTTATGTAGTCAACGTTCACATAACACCACTAGAGGTTAGACAACATACATCTCATCAAAATATCCAACGAATACCAAATTCACATGACTACTAATAGCAAGACTTCTCCCTTGTCCTCAGGAACAAACGTAACTACTCACAAAGCATATTCATGTTCATAATCAGAGGGGTAACAATGTGCATATAGGATCTGAACATATGATCTTCCACCAAATAAACCAACTAGCATCAACTACAAAGAGTAATCAACACTACTAGCAAACTACTAGCACCAATCCCGGACTTGGAGACAAGAATTGGATACAAGAGATGAACTAGGGTTTGGATATGAGATGGTGCTGGTGAAGATGTTGATGGAGATTGCCCTCTCCCAATGAGAGGAGCGTTGGTGATGACGATGGTGATAATTTCCCCCTCCCGGAGGGAAGTGTCCCCGGCAGAAAAGCTCCGCCAGAGCCCTAGATTGGTTCTGCCAAGGTTCTGCCTCGTGGCGGCGGAGTCTCGTCCCGAAAGGTTCTCTTTGATTTTTTTCTCATCGAAAGACTTCATATAGGAGAAGATGGGCGTCGGAGAGCCACTAGGGGGCCCACGAGGTAGGGAGGTGCACCCAGGGGGGGCGCCCCCCACCCTCATGAGCAGGGTGTGGGCCCCCTGGCCTTCATCTTTGGCGACGATTTTTCTTTCTTTATTTAAGGTATTCCGTGGAGTTTCAGGACTTTTGGAGTTGCGCAGAATGGTCCTTCAATATTTGCTCCTTTTCCAGCCCAGAATTCCAGCTATCGGCATTCTCCCTCTTCATGTAAACCTTGCAAAATAAGAGAGAATAGTCATAAGTATTGTGACATAACGTGAAATAACAGCCCATAATGCAATAAATATTGACATAAAAGCATGATGCAAAATGGACGTATCAACTCCCCCAAGCTTAGACCTCGCTTGTCCTCAAGTGAAAAGCCGATAACAATAAATATGTCCTCATGTTTAGAGGTAGAGGCATCGATAAAAATAAAATACGGACATGAAGGCATCATGATTATTTTATAACAGCAACATACATAGATTTTGTCATATGATTACTCATGTTCAAGTAATGACCTATTCACAAAGCCAAAGCATGAATCAGAAACATTATTGGGCACTAACAATTATAGTCTCAGTCATTGAAGCAATTGCAATTTATCATAACATCGGAAAGAGTCTATGTCAGAGCTTAAAAGCAAGTCCACATACTCAACTATCATTTAGTCCTTCATAATTGCTAGCACTCACGCAATACTTTTGGTTACGGAGTATTAATCAAACACAGAGAAAGATAGGGGCTTATAGTTTTGCCCCACAACCTTTTTACCTGAAGGATAAAGTCAACAATAATAATTCATGCTCCCTCACATCCAATTAGATATGTATATCATACTCTTTCCAACATGCTGAGCTTGCCAAAGGATAAAATGAAAAAGAAATGGTGAGGATCACCGTGACTCTTGTAAGGTAGAGGATAATAATAAAAGATAGGCCCTTCGTAGAGGGAAGCAGAGGTTGTCATGCGCGTTTAGGGTTGATGCACAAAATATTTAATGCAAAAGAACGTCACTTTATATTGCCCCTTGCATGTGAACCTTTATTATGAAGTCCGTCGCTTTTATTGCATCCACAACAAGTTCGTACAAAGCTTATTTCTCTACATTAATAAGTCATGCATATTTAGAGAGCAATTTTTATTGCTTGCACCGATGACAACTTACTTGAAGGATCTTACTCAATCCATAGGTAGGTATGGTGGACTCTCATGGCAAAACTGGTTTAAGGGTGTTTGGAAGCACAAGTAGTATTTCTACTTGGTGCTAAGAATTTGGCTAGCATGAGGGGGAAAGGAAAGCTCAACACGGTAGAGTATCCATGACAACATACTTTATCTCGAATGTAAGAAAACATAACTCATTATGTTGTCTTCCTTGTCCAACCTCAACTCTTTAGCATGTCATATTTTAATGAGTGCTCCCAACCATAAAGGATGTCAATGATAATATATCTATATGTGAAACCTCTCTTTCCTTATTACTTCATATTAATTGCAACGATGACCAAAGCTATATTTTCCAACTCCCAACAACTTTAAATCATCATACTCTTTCTATGTGAAGTCATTACTTTCAATAAGATCAATATGAACTCTTGATTCTTTTTATTCTTTTTCTTCTAATCACCCAAGATCATGGCAAAATACTCAAGCCCTTGACTCAACACTAATCTTTATTATATAGCTCACGGACTCGATTACAAGGAAAGATCATAAAGCAAAACTCAAGACTAGATCATGCCACGACTTTATTCTAATAAATCAAGATACTACCAATAGGATCGAACTAAGAAAAACTGCAAAGATAGGAGTTGTGATGGTGATACGATACCAGGGCACCTCCCCCAAGCTTGGCAGTTGCCAAAGGGAGTGCCCATACCCATGTGGTTATTTCTCCTTTGTTGTAGGTGTAAGTATTGTCGATGATGCGGGCTTGTCGTCCAACTTCCATGGCATAGGCTCTCCATCATAGAAGGATGATCGAGTCTCCGGAATCCTCAAATCTGCAGCCAAACTCATCCTTTTGAATCTATATTCATACTCACAGTTTTGATTTTGCAGATCATAAATTTGGGCTTGGAGGTGCTCGATCTTCTCTTATAGCTTAAAGATAGCCTCCTCGGTGCTCGTAGTTGTTGGTGAACTCCGCGAGCACCTTGTGGCTAGCGTTTATTCCATGCTCCACCATCCCCTGACACTTGAAAACTTGTTGCTCCATTGCCTCGAGCCTCGACTCCACACTTCCAGTTCCCTTTGGTCCCTCAACATCACGGATGTGCAGCAACCCATCACGCATCTCAATGGTTTGAGGGTGCCGCAGCACCTCCGCGAGGTAAGGGTTAATCACCTTCTCGAAGAACTTGTCCTTGGAAGCACTTGGGGTCGTCATGATGATCTAGACCTGTCAGAAAAACAACTCGAAACAAGAACAGAGGATATTTGCGTGATACGGTGGTCAAAACCTTCGGGAGTATATATAATGAATTTTTACCGACCACTATACGTATCGTGTAAGGAAACTGAGTCCGGAGGGCACACGAGGTGCTCACGAGGTAGGGGGCATGCCCAGGGGGGTAGGGCGCGCCCACCACCCTCGTGGAGGCCTCGTGTCCTCCCCGAACTGCTACTTATTTTTCTATTTTTCTAAATATTCCAAAACGGAGAAATATTGCCTTAAAAATTGTTTTGGAGTTGGTTTACTTACCGTACCACATACCTATTCCTTTTCGGAGTCTGGAACGTTCTGGAAAGTGTCCTTTATGTACTCCTCCGGGGTCACGGTTACAATAATATTAGTTTCAACATTTATAGGATTACTTGAGATATAGTGTTTGATCCTTTGACCGTTTACCACCTTCGGATTTGTGCCTGCGAAATTGTTGATTTTTATGGCACCAGAACGATAGACCTCCTCGATAACGTAGGGACCTTCCCATTTAGAGAGAAGTTTTCCTGCAAAAAATCTTAAACGAGAGATGTATAGCAATACATAATCACCTACATTAAACTCACGCTTTTGTATCCTTTTGTCATGCCATCTTTTAACTTTTTCTTTAAACAACTTCGCATTTTCATATGATTGGGCTCTCCATTCATCAAGCGAGCTAATATCAAAAACCTCTTCTCACCGGCAAGTTTGAAATCATAGTTGAGCTCCTTAATAGCCCAATATGCCTTATGTTCTAGTTCGAGAGGTAAGTGACAAGCTTTTCCATAGACCATTTTGTACGGAGACATACCCATAGGATTTTTATATGCAGTTCTATAGGCCCATAATGCATCATCAAGTTTCTTAGACCAATTCTTCCTAGACCTATTGACGGTCTTTTGCAAAATTAATTTTAGCTCCCTATTGCTCAATTCTACTTGACCACTAGACTGAGGGTGATAAGGAGATGCAATCCTATGATTAACGTCGTATTTAGCAAGCATCTTACGGAAAGCACCATGAATAAAGTGTGAACCACCATCAGTCATTAAGTATCTAGGGACTCCAAACCTCGGAAAAATAACTTCCTGAAGCATTTTAATAGAAGTGTTGTGATCAGCACTACTAGTTGGAATAGCTTCTACCCACTTAGTAACGTAATCAATAGCAACTACAATATGAGTGTAACCATTAGAGGCAGGAAAAGGTCCCATATAATCAAAGCCCCAAACATCAAATGGCTCAATAACAAGTGAATAATTCATAGGCATTTCTTGAGGTCTACTGATATTACCAATTCTTTGACATTCATCACAAGACAAAACAAACTTACGGGCATCCTTGAAGAGAGTAGGCCAATAAAAACCGGATTGCAATACCTTATGTGCAGTTCTATCTCCACCGTGATGTCCTCCATAAGCTTCGGAGTGACACTTGCGTAGGATCTGTTCCTGTTCATGCTCAGGTACACAATGTCTAATGACACCATCTACTCCTTCTTTATAAAGATGTGGATCATCCCAAAAGTAATGTCGCAAGTCATAGAAAAACTTTTTCTTTTGTTGGTATGTGAAGCTAGGCGGTATAAATTTAGCAACAATATAATTAGCATAATCAGCATACCATGGAGTGCTACGAGAAGTACTTATGACATTTAGTTGCTCATCATGAAAGCTATCATCAATAGGTAGTGGGTCATCAAGAACATTCTCTAACCTAGACAAGTTATCTGCAACAGGGTTCTCAGCTCCCTTTCTATCAACAATATGCAAATCAAATTCTTGAAGCAGGAGAACCCATCTAATAAGTCTAGGTTTTGCATACTTCTTTTCCATAAGATATTTAATAGCAGCATGATCAGTGTGAATAGTAACTTTGGAATCAACAATATGAGGTCTAAACATATCACAAGCAAACACCACTGCTAAAAATTCCTTTTCGGCAGTAGCATAATTTCTTTGAGCACTATCTAGAGTCTTACTAGCATAATGGATAATATTTAATTTCTTATCAACTCTCTGCCCTAGAACAGCACCTACAGCGTAATCGCTAGCATCGCACATAATTTCAAAGGGTAAATTCCAATCAGGTGGCTGAACAACAGGTGCAGAGACTAGTGTTTTCCTAAGTATTTCAAATGCTTCTACACAATCATCATCAAAGAAAAATGGTACATCTTTTTGTAATAAATTAGTCAGAGGCCGAGAGATTTTTGAGAAGTCCTTAATGAACCTCCTATAAAATCCGGCATGACCAAGGAAACTTCTTATACCTTTGATGTCCTTTGGACATGGCATCTTTTCAATAGCATCAACCTTGGCTTTATCAACTTCAATACCTCTTTCAGAAACTTTGTGCCCCAAGACAATACCTTCATTAACCATAAAGTGGCACTTTTCCCAATTCAAGACAAGATTAGTTTCTTCACATCTTTGCAAAACTTGATCAAGATTGCTTAAGCAATCATCAAAAGAGGAACCATAGACGGAAAAGTCATCCATGAAAACCTCACAAATCTTTTCCCAAAAGTCAGAGCATATAGCCATCATGCATCTTTGAAAGGTAGCAGGTGCATTACATAAACCAAAAGGCATACGTCTATAAGCAAAAGTACCAAAAGGGCATGTAAAAGTAGTCTTTGATTGATCTTTAGCTGACACAGGTATTTGAGAGAAACCAGAATAACCATCTAGAAAGCAATAATGTGTATGTTTGCATTATCTTTCTAGCATTTGATCAATAAAAGGTAAGGGGTAATGATCTTTCTTAGTAGCTTTATTTAATTTATGGAAATCAATTACCATCCTATAACCTGTGATAATTCTTTGAGGGATCAATTCATCTTTATCATTAGGGACAACAGTAATACCTCCCTTCTTAGGGACACAATGGACATGACTTTATGGGATAAATTATACCTCCCACTGACTATCAACAACGGGATAAATTATACCTGCCTATCAACAACGGGATAAATTATACCTGCCTATAGAAGCTTGGGTATTTCTTTTCTTACCACTTCTTTCATTTTAGGATTCAAACATCGTTGAGGATCACAAACTGGTTTGGCATCAGCTTCCAAATTTATTTTATGTTGACATAGAGTGGGACTAATGCCCACAAGATCATCCAGAGTATATCCAATAGCAGCACGGTGCTTCTTCAGAGTTTTCAATAATCTTTCTTCTTCATGCCCTGAAAGGTTAGCGATAATAATAACAGGATATATTTTCTTTTCATCAAGATAAGCATATTTAAGATTATCAGGCAATGGTTTAAGCTCAAACACGGGATCACCCTTGGGTGGAGGGGGATCCCCTAGGATTTCAACAGGCAAATTGTGTTGCAGAATAGGTTCCTATTTAAAGAATACTTCATCTATTTCCCTTCTTTCATTCATAAACATATCATTTTTGTGATCTAGCAAATATTGTTCTAAAGGATCACTAGGAGGTACAGCAATAGAGGCAAGACCAATAATTTCATCCTTACTAGGAAATTATTCCTCACGATGTTGTTTACTAAATTTAGAGAAATTAAACTCATGAACCATATTATCCAAGCCAATAGTAACAACATTCTTTTCGCAGTCTATCTTAGCATTAACAGTACTCAAGAAGGGTCTACCAAATATAATGGGACAAAAGCTATCTTGCGGGGAACTTAGAACAAGAAAATCAGCAGGATATTTAGTTTTCCCACACAAGACTTCAACATCTCTAACAATTCCCACTGGTGAAATAGTATCTCTATTGGCAAGTTTAATTGTGACATCAATTTCTTCTAACTCAGCAGGTGCACATGCTTAATTTCTTTATATAATTCATAAGGTATAACACTAGCACTAGCACCCATATCGCATAAGCCATGATAACAATAATCTCCTATTTTAACAGAAATAACAGGAACGCCTACCACAGGTCTATGTTTATCTCTATCATAGGGTTTAGCAATTCTAGCAGTTTCACCAGTGAATTGAATAACATGCCCATCAATATTATCCGACAAGAGATCTTTAACAATAGCAATATTAGGTTCTACTTTGACTTGCTCAGGGGGTGTATAAGTCCTCGTATTGCTTTTACGAACAACAGTTGAAGCTTTAGCATGATCCTTCATTCTAACAGGGAAAGGAGGTTTCTCAACATAAGAAGTAGGAAGAATAGGATCATTATAAGTGACAATCTTTTCTTCAACTTTAATAGGTGCAGCTACTTTTACTTCTATGGGAGGATGATATTTAAACCACTTCTCCTTGGGGAGATCAACATAAGTAGCAAAAGATTCACAGAAAGAAGCTACTATCTCAGAGTCAAGTCCATATTTAGTGCTTAACTTACGGAAAACATCAGTATCCATAAAAGATTTAACAAAATCAAACTTGGGTGTCATACCTGACTCCTTACCTTCGTCGAGGTCCCAATCTTCAGAGTTGCGTTTAATTCTATCCAATAAATTCCATACAAATTCAATAGACTTCATCATAAAAGAGCCAGCACAAGAAGTATTAAGCATGGTGCGATTGTTATCAAAAAGCCGAGCATAAAAATTCTGGAGAATTGTCAATTTTGAGAGCTCATTATTGGGGCATGAATATAACATTGATTTAAGCCTCCCCCAAGCTTGAGCGACGCTAGCTCCTTTGCGAGGCCAAAAATTATATATATAATTGCGATCACGATGAACAAGATGCATAGGGTAATACTTTTGATGAAATTCCAATTTCACTCTTTCATAGTTCCATGATCTCATATCATCACATAGCCTATACCATGTCAATGCGTCTCCCTCCAAAGATAAAGGGAAAGCCTTCTTCTTGACAACATCATCGGGTATACCTGCAAGCTTAAATAGTCCACAAATATCATCCACAAAGCGTAGATGTTCGTCAGGATGCTTTGTTCCATCTCCTGCGAAAGTGTTAGCTAGCAGTTTTTCCATCATACCCGAAGGAATCTGAAAGGCAGTTTCATTTTCAATAGATTCAGTAGGTTCAGTAGGTTGAGGAGCAACTCTTGGCTCAACTGGACGGGGTGAAGATACCCCGAACAAGCCCCTCAAACAATTACTTTCCATAGTAACAAGTGACAGAAAATTTCAGCACACTAAATAAATTTTTCCTTACCAAATTCCACCTACCAAAGGCGCTTCACTCCCCGGCAACGGCACCCGAAAAGAGTCTTGATGACCCACAAGTATAGGGGATCTATCATAGTCCTTTTGATAAGTAAGAGTGTCGAACCCAACGAGGAGCAGAAGGAAATGATACGCGGTTTTCAGCAAGGTATTCTCTGCAAGTACTGAAATAAGTGGTAACAGATAGTTTTATAATAAGATAAATAGTAACGAGCAACAAGTAATAAAAGTAAATAAAGTGCAGCAAGGTGGCCCAATCCTTTTTGTAGCAAAGGACAAGCCTGGACAAACTCTTATAATAGGAAAAGCGCTCCCGAGGACACATGGGAATATCGTCAAGCTAGTTTTCATCACGCTCAAATGATTCGCGTTCGGTACTTTGATAATTTGATATGTGGGTGGACCGGTGCTTGGGTACTGCCCTTACTTGGACAAGCATCCCACTTATGAGTAACCTCTATTGCAAGCATCCGCAACTACAACAAAAGTATTAAGGTAAACCTAACCATATCATGAAACATGTGGATCCAAATTAGCCCCTTACGAAGCAACGCAAAAACTAGGGTTTAAGCTTCTGTCACTCTAGCAACCCATCATCTACTTATTACTTCCCAATGCCTTCCTCTAGGCCCAAATAATGGTGAAGTGTTATGTAGTCGACGTTCACATAACACCACTAGAGGTTAGACAACATACATCTCATCAAAATATCCAATGAATACCAAATTCACATGACTACTAATAGCAAGACTTCTCCCTTGTCCTCAGGAACAAATGTAACTACTCACAAAGCATATTCATGTTCATAATCAGAGGGGTAACAATGTGCATATAGGATCTGAACATATGATCTTCCACCAAATAAACAAACTAGCATCAACTGCAAAGAGTAATCAACACTACTAGCAAACTACTAGCACCAATCCCGGACTTGGAGACAAGAATTGGATACAAGAGATGAACTAGGGTTTGGATATGAGATGGTGCTGGTGAAGATGTTGATGGAGATTGCCCTCTCCTGATGAGAGGAGCGTTGGTGATGACGATGGTGATAATTTCCCCTCCCGGAGGGAAGTGTCCCCGGCAGAAAAGCTCCGCCAGAGCCCTAGATTGGTTCTACCAAGGTTCTGCCTCGTGGTGGCGGGGTCTCATCCCGAAAGGTTCTCTTTGATTTTTTTCTCATCGAAAGACTTCATATAGGAGAAGATGGGCGTCGGAGAGCCACTAGAGGGCCCACGAGGTAGGGAGGTGCGCCCAGGGGGGGCGCCCCCCACCCTCGTGAACAGGGTGTGGGCCCCCTGGCCTTCATCTTTGGCGACAATTTTTCTTTATTTATTCTAAGGTATTCCATGGAGTTTCAGGACTTTTGGAGTTTCGCGGAATGGTCCTTCAATATTTGCTCCTTTTCCAGCCCATAATACCAGCTGCCGACATTCTCCCTCTTCATGTAAAACTTGTAAAATAAGAAAGAATAGCCATAAGTATTGTGACATAATGTGAAATAAGAGCCCATAATGCAATAAATATTGACATAAAAGCATGATGCAAAATAGATGTATCACCTAGCGTCATCGAACCTTAAGTGTGTAGACCCTACGGGTTCGGGAATCATGCAGACATGACCGAGACAGCTCTCCGGCCAATAACCAACAGCGGGATCTGGATACCCATGTTGGCTCCCACATGTTCCACGATGATCTCATCGAATGAACCACAGTGTCAAGGATTCAAGTAATCCCGTATACAATTCCCTTTGTCAATCGGTACGTTACTTGTCCGAGATTCGATCGTCGGTATCCCAATACCTCGTTCAATCTCGTTACCGGCAAGTCACTTTACTCGTACCGTAATGCATGATCCCATGACCAACCACTTGGTCACATTGACCTCATTATGATGATGCATTACCGAGTGGGCCCAGAGATACCTCTCCGTCATACGGAGTGACAAATCCCAGTCTCGATCCGTGTCAACCCAACAGATACTTTCGGGGATACCTGTAGTATACCTTTATAGTCACCCAGTTACGTTGTGACGTTTGGTACACCCAAAGCACTCCTACGGTATCCGGGAGTTACACGATCTCATGGTGTAAGGAAATGATACTTGACATTGGAAAAGCTCTAGCAAACGAACTACATGATCTTGTGCTATGCTTAGGATTGGGTCTTGTCCATCACATCATTCTCCTAATGATGTGATCCCATTATCAATGACATCCAATGTCCATAGTCAGGAAACCATGACTATCTGTTGATCAACAAGCTAGTCAACTAGAGGCTCACTAGGGACATGTCGTGGTCTATGTATTCACACATGTATTATGATTTCCGGATAACAAAATTATAGCATGAATAATAGTCAATTATCATGAACAAGGAAATATAATAATAATCATTTTATTATTGCCTCTAGGGCATATTTCCAACAGCATGCTCGTCGGCGCTACTGCTAAGCTTTAGCTGTAGTGCCTTATCAGTAGCACGTTTGTCCGTGCTACTAATAGGCCCAAAACTAGCGCGACCGCTAGGCTTTTCCCTAGTAGTGGTTACAGTTTCATTGCTACTGCTTTCTTCATGACTTATACATGTTCCTCATACTATGAGATTATGCAACTTCGAAATACCGGAGGAACACCTTGTGTGCAATCAAACATCGCAACGTAAAAGGGTGATTATAAAGATGCTCTATAGGTGTCTCCAAAGGTGTTTGTTGGGTTGGCATAGATCAAGGTTAGGATTTGTCACTCCGTGTTTCAGAGAGGTATCTCTGGGCCCTCTCCGTAATGCTCATCACTGTAAGCCTTGCAAGCAATGTGACTAATGAGTTAGTTGCAGGATGAAGCGTTATGGAGCGAGTAAAGAGACTTGCCGGTAACGAGATTGAGCTCGGTATAATGATACAGATGATCGAATCTCGGGCAAGTAACATACCGATGACAAAGGGAACATCGTATGTTGTTATGCGGTTTGACCGATAAAGATCTTCATAGAATATGTAGGAGCCAATATGAGCATATAGGTTCCACTATTGGTTATTAACCGTAGATGTGTCTCGGTCATGTCTAATAGTTCTCGAACCCGTAGGGTCCGCACGCTTAACGTTCGATGACGATTTGTATTATGAGTTATGTGTTTTTGATGACCGAAGTTTGTTCGGAGTCCCAGATGAGATCACGGATGTGACTAGGAGTCTCGAAATGGTTGAGAAATAAAGATATATATTGGAAGGTTATATTCGGACAATGGAATGGTTCCGGAGTGATTCGGGTATTTTCCGGAGTACCGGGAGGTTACCGGACCCCTCCCCCTGGGAAGTTAATGGGCCTTAGTGGGATTTAGTGGAGAGAGGGAAGAAGGGCCACAAGGTGGCACGCGCCTCCCCCCCTGCCCAAACCGAATTGGACAAGGGGTGGAGGGCGTGGCCCCTCCTTCCTTCTCCTTCTCCCCTCCTTCCTTTTGCTCGAAAAAAAAACTAGAAAGGTGGGGGCCGAATCCTACTTGGGCCGGGGGTCCAAGTAGGACTCCCCCCTCCTTGGCGCACCTCTCCCATGGTCGGCCTCGTCGTCCTCCCTCCTTTATATATAGGGGCAGGGGGCACCCTAGAACACACAAGTTTCTCTCCCAACCGTGCGCGGTGCCACCTCCACGGTCACACACCTCGATCATACCATCGTAGCGCTTAGGCGAAGCCCTGCGCCGGTAGCATCATTATCACCGTTGCCACGCCGTTGTGCTGATGGAACTCACCCTCGTCCTAAACTGGATCAAGAGTACAAGGGACGTCATCGAGCTGAACGTGTGCTGAACGCAGAGGTGTCGTGTGTTCGGTACTTGATCGGTTGGATCACGAAGAAGTTCGACAACATCAACCGCGTTATTGAAACGCTTCCGCTTTCGGTCTATGAGGGTATGTGGACACACTCTCCCCTCTCGTTGCTAAGCATCACCTAGATAAATCTTGCGTGATCGTAGGAATTTTTTTAAAATTACCGCGTTCCCCAACAGTGGCTTCCGAGCCAGGTCTATGCGTAGATGTTTTATGCATGAGTAGAACACAAAGAGTTGTGGGCGATAATATTCATACTGCTTACCACCAACATCTTACTTTGATTCGGCGGTATTGTTGGATGAAGCAGCCCGGACCGACATTACATGACCGCGTTCATGAGACTGGTTCTATCGACGTGCTTACGCACACAGGTGGCTGGCAGGTGTGTTTCTCCAACTTTTGTTGAATCGAGTTTGACTATGGTTGGTCCTTGTTGTAGGTTAAAACATCACACTTGACGAAAAATCGTTGTGGTTTTCATGCGTAGGTAAGAATGGTTCTTGCTAGAAGCCTGCAGCAGCCACGTAAAACTTGCAACAACAAAGTAGAGGACGTCTAACTTGTTTTTGCAGGGCTTGTTGTGATGTGATATGGTCAAGACATGACATGATATAAATGGTTGTATGAGATGATTATTTTTTGTTAAAGTTATCGGCAACTGGCAAGAGCATTATGGTTGTCTCTTTATTGCATAAGATGCAAGCGCCATGTAATTGCTTTACGTTATTGCTATGCGATAGCAATAGTTGCAAAAGCAATAGTTGGCGAGACATTCATGTGACGACATGTTGATAGAGATCAAGATGATGAAGATCATGGTGTCAGGCCGGTGACGATGGAGATCGTGATGGTACTTTGGAGATGGAGATCAAAGGCACAAGATGATGATGATGGCCATATCATGTCACATATTTTGATTGCATATGATGTTTATCTTTTATGCATCTAATTTTGCTTAGTATAACGGTAGCATTGTAAGATGACCCCTTACTAAATTTCAAGGTATAAGTGTTCTCCCTGAGTATGCCCCGTTTCTACAGTTCTTCATGCTGAGATATGATCGGGTGTGACAAGCTCTACGTTCACATACAACGGGTGCAAGCTAGTTTTGCACGTGCATAATACTCAGGTTAAACTTGACGAGCCTAGCATATGCAGATATGGCCTCAGAACACTGGAGACCGAAAGGTTGAGTGTGAATAAAGTGAAACATTGGACTAAAGACTATGCGGACATTGGACTAAAGGTTATACACTTCATAAAGTGAAAATAACCAGATTTTGTACCTGATTTTCTAAGCATCTCGTTTCGGTATATGAATCTAGCTTGATAGTTGTGAGCGCATATTATCCTCTAGTGGTTGCTCCCTTCTACTTCTCCACTTTGCTCATGCTGCTGAATGCGTGGAAGTATCATATATATGCCAACATAAGCTGAATGACATATATTGTTCATTCCGCTTTCATAATCCACCTTCAACACCACAATAAACATGTGAATTCCGTCAGGCATAGCATCCTAAAGACGCGTTGGATTTACTCGGCGTAGCAAGAAAATTCGGGTTGAAGGCTTTGAATACACAAAAGATAATGCAAAAACAATTCACTAACATCCACCAAATCTGACATGAAAATATTTCGCACGTTTTAAGCATTTACTTGACATGGCGATCAGGTAACCTGACAACAATCAGTAGCACATTATCTACTCCTTTAGACCATGCATAGTAAAGCTACAAGGTGTCGGTACTAAAACCGGATGATTTCGGGTAGGGGTTCTGAGATGTCTATCTCGGATCGATGGGTAACATGAGACTACCTCCTTAGCTACAACTACGCAGGTAGAGTCCCTGGTTTCCCCTTCCTCCTCTACCTGCTCTGGGAACTAGCTTTCGAGACTGCTTTGCTCTCGCCATCGAGCCGATGATATAGTTGGGGCTTGTGGTCTGTGGCTGATGTTACTGTTGACATGTTTAGGCTTTGGCAGCACTGGTTTTTGGATACCGTAGTGATCCGAAACGTCAGTTTTCTTGTGCATGTTCAATAAATACTTTGGTTTCAATCGACTGTACTTTTCTCAGTTTTAGCAAAACCACTGATGCATATCCCAAGTTTGTTTTAGGCTAATTTGACTCGAAACACCTAACTCACATATTTTGGCCTTATATGTTTACCTAAGTATCCCTGGTGCCAACATTTTGAAATAGTTTGATTAGTAGATGAGGTAGATAGTCTTCAAGTTACTAGGATATAATGTATCACGCTAGTGTGTTCCTTATTTTTCATCCAGACAGTAATGAATAATAACACTGAATTCCTTGAGGAATAAAAATTATACACAATTTATCCTTGTTTAATTTTGATTGCGATAGTTTGAAGTAGATATAGTTGGAAAAATGATTGAACATGCAAGAGGAGTTGTTGGTTATGTTGTTTGTTCCTTGCTCGTAAAGCAGCAATTTTTCAAGTTTAGTCTCGAACATTGATTTCGTGTTTGCCAGCCATTTAGCTCTTATTCTTTTACTATAGAGTTAAATGCACCACAGGTGCCTTAACTTGTCCGTCATGCTCAATTTGGTACTTGAATTTGAAAAACGCACAAAACAGCTGCTACAACTTGTCCGAGCATTCAAATACAATGTCTTCATCAGTATGCTTGCGTATAGACAACCCACATGGCACACTAGCTGGCCATTGGCACATGTAAGTGAGAGTTAGATGGAGAGCCGTTGGGTGACCCAAGGGTGAGGAATTGCAGAGCGATACTGAGAATGAATATATAATATTTCTATCTGACGTTATACACAAAGCATAGGATGACCAGGTGGCTCGATTCGCATTTATGAGGAGGGCTAGGGTTCGATTTTTCTCTCTCTCGCATAGACTATTGGGACCCATGTTCCTAATTGATGGCTTCTCTATGTAATTAAATGAAATATGAGGGGTTATTTGTGAAAACAAATCCTCACCCAGCGGTTTTCCACCTAACTCTCACTGACATGTGGGTCAAAGGCTAGCTGGCGTACCATGCGAGCAGTCTATACACACCCGTATGGATGAAGGCGTCATATTTGAACACTCAAACAAGTCATAGCACATGTTTTGTGTATTTTTCAAGTTTAGGTACCAAACTGATAATGACGGACAAGTTGAGATACCCGTGGTGTATTTAACTCAAGATAATTTTCTAGAATATCTTTTCCTCCTTCTCTTGTTTCTTGTCCTTCATCTCTTTAGGTAAACTGACGATGAAGTGATGATGGAAAACGCTGAAAAACAATCTATGAAACCCTAACCTCGGAGGCATTCTAGTGTCGGCCACATCGACAAGGACGCACCAGTGACATGTCATGGGATTTTTATTTCGTGCTATGTCCATACATTATTGTTTCCTTCCAACACACAGTAACCATCTGCGACAACTCGTTTGTTGTGCCTTCTTCTTCTTCTTCTTCTTCTCCTCCTCCTCCTCCTCCTCCTCTCTTGTTATATTTTTTTTCTCATTCGTTTTTTATGTGTGCAAACTTTTTTAAATTTGAAAACTTTCTTCATATTCGTGAACTTATTTTCATAACACATAAACTTTTTTCAAATTCATGAACCTTTTAAAAGACACATTTTTTCAAACTAGTGTACTTTTTGCGAATCCGCAAATCTTTTTTCAAATTTGTGATTTTTTAGAAATCTATGAACATTATCCAAATTCAAGATATTTTGCCAAGATCCAAGAACTATTTCCTAAATGAACTTTTTTTTTCAAATCCATTAACCATTTCCAAATTCGTGAACGTTTTTCTTCCAAAATTGATGAACCTTTTTCCAAATTTGTGGACATTTTTTCATATTGGTGAACATATTTTAAATTCATGAACTTTTTTTTCCAATTCCATGAACTTTGCTTCAAAACCAGTGAACTTTTCCCAAATTCCTTTTATTAACCGTGAATTTTTTTTCAATCCATGAATATTCTAATTGGCAATTGGCAAAAAAATATTCAAATCGATGAATTCTTTTCAAATTGGTGAACTTTTTTTTCAAAATCCACGAACTTTTTCCAATTTATGTTTTTTTAATACATGAACTTTTTTGAATTCGCGAACTTTCCTGAAGAGCGATTTTTGGGTTCTTTTCACGAGCAAGTGATAGGTTTTTTTTGGACTAGCGAGTGACATGTTTTTCTTACGAACAAGCGAGCAATCTAGTCACTCGCACTGGGACAGCCCACCCGAGGGGAAGCGCGGGCACTGCTTTTGTGACCTGGCGCTAAAAGCACTGAATAGGAGTTTAATAAAAGCGCTACTCACTCGCTTTTTTTGAATTTCCGATATAAAACATGTTTTATTTGTTTTACAATTGTTTAATTATGAAATAAAGTAGTCGAAATATGTATTTCGAATGAATTTTTGTGTGTGTTGGGGGGGGGGGGATGTGTTTGTTTTTAAGATATCAGATTTGAAGGACTCTGATATGAGAGAACCAATGCAATCCCATAAGAAATTTGACTTTTTAAGATAGGGAGGAGATTTTGAACTTTTAGAACAGTAATCTGCTAGAGATTTTGAACAATTGCATTGATGGTGGACTGAACGACCAAGTCTTGTGCACAATTCAATGTCGAAGCCCCTATCGCAGGTGGAGCAGTGGCCGTTTCCACTTCAGGGTCTGCATGTGCTGCACCTGGTTTGGAGCTCTGAAAGAACACAACCAAGCCAACAGTCTCACTGGCTGATTGTACTTTGATGATTATCATAATATCTATCGACTACTGTCATGTTCATCTAGTGTCTCAGAGTTAAAATAATCCTCGGTACTTCTGTGTACATGGATATATGAACTCGTTGTGTGCTTTCTATTGGATCTTAGGTGATATATTCCGCAAAGATAAGATTGTGTCTCTGCTCTACTCAGCGTGTACTTCTGTACTATTCACCTACGAATTAAGAGACAACTAAGAGCATCTACAATCAGACATGGCAAATCCCACCACCTATACGTTCGCAGACGCGTCTGGACACGCCCGTGGACACATCTGAACGGGCACCCATATTTTGCTTCCGGCATCCATATATCCCAATTCCGGACTCTCAAATCCATGCACGTCAATCATACAAGCCAATCTCGCACGTAAATAAAAAATGTTGGTACCAAAAATAAATAGTGTTTACATAAAAACTTATTTTGAGTGCACAATTCAAACATCAGTTTTGTGGTTTTCATTGTGGGTCCACGTATGCTCCACCGTATCATTGAGCAGCTGCCGGTGCACCTGATGATCACGAAGATTCTGATGCATCTGCAGAAAGTTCATCATCTGAGTTGCATCTTGATCTTCTGGGATTTCAACTTGTTCTCCAGGTGCTTCAAAATCATTGGTTCAGGCTACACCAGCACCCTCATCCTCGACAATCATATTGTGCAAAATAACACAACATGTCATCAGGTGCCATAAAGTTTCCGATTCCCACATCACTGCAACGCCACGCACAATTCCTCAACGAGCTTGAAGCATGCCAAATGCCCTCCACATCCTTCCTAGCTGATATGTCCATTTTGCATCAAGATTTCCTACTGTTATTTATAATGTTTTTGGCTGATATAATACTTTGTAGTACCATTCTAATGTATTTTCTCTCTAATTTGAAAGATTTACATGAAGAGCGAGATTGTCGGCAGCTAGAATTCTGGGCAAAAAGCTATGTGAGAGATACTTATTATGCACATCTTCAAATGATCTGAAATTTCACGAAGAATTGTTTTGTAATAAATAAAAAATATTGGAATAAACAAATACCAGAGGGGGCTACCCAGGTGCCCACAAGGCACCAGGGCGCACCCACCCCTAGGCGTAACCTAGTGACTTGTGGGGCCTCTAAGCAGCCTCCGGTGCCCATCTTCTGGTATATAAGCCCATTTGCCCTAAAAAAATAAAGAGAGGACTTTCAGGACGGAACGCCGCCATCTCGAGGCAAAACTTGGGCAGGAACACTTTTGCTCTCCGGCGGAGCAATTCCGCCGGGGACACTTCCCTCTGGGAGGGGAAAATCAAAGTCATTGTCATCAGCAACAACCCTCTCATCATGGGAGGATCAATCTTCATCAACATCTTCACCAGCACCATCTCATCTCAAACACTAGTTCATCTCTTGTATTCAATTTTGTCTCAAAAACTCAGATTGGTACCTGTGGGTTGCTAGTAGTGTTGATTACATCTTGTAGTTGATACTAGTTGGTTTATTTGATGAAAGATTATATGTTCAGATACATTATGCTATTCAATACCCCTCTGATCTAGAACATGAATATGATTTGTGAGTAGTTGCTTTTGTTCTTGATGACATAGGGTAAGTCTTTTCATAAGTAATTGTCTGAATTTAATATTCGTTCGATATTTTGATGATGTGTATGTTGTTGTTTCCCTTAGTGGTGTTATGTGAACATCGACTACATGATGCGTCACCATATTTGGGCCTAAGGGAATGCATCGTGGAGTAGCTACTAGATGATGGGTTGCTAGAGTGACAGAAGGTTAAACCCTAGTTTATGCGTTATTCCGTAAGTGACTGATTTGGATCCATATGGTTCATGCTACGGTTAGATTTATCTTAATTCATCTTTTGTAGTTGCAAATGCTTGCGAGAGGGGATAATCATAAGTGGAGGCTTGTTCAAGTAAGAATAACACCCAAGCATCAAACCACCCATATATCAAACTATCAAAGTAGTGAACGCGAATCAAACAAACATGATGAAAGTGACTAGATGAAATTCATGTGTGTCCTCAAGAATGTTTTACTTGCCATAAGAGAAAGTTTCAGCCTGCCATTTGCTACAAAAAGGATTGGGATACCTTGCTGCATCTATTTTTGCTATTGCTACTTGTCGCGTGTTACAGATTACCTTGCTAGCAAACTATCGGTTACCGATAATTTCAGTGCTTGCGAATAATATCTTGCTGAAATCCACTTGTTTCTTTCTGCTCCTTGTTGGGTTCGACACTCTTACTTATCAAAAGGACTAGGATTGATCCCCTATACTTGTGGGTCATCAGTAGCCGCTTCTGCATTGTTGCAAAGTACCTCGGTTTATTGCCATGTGGTTCGGATATGGTCTTCACAAACGCCACCCACTAAGGATAGATACCATCGGCAAGATAGTATACCATGTTGTAGTCTCGGCTGTTGACAGTGTAGTTGCACGGTGGTGATTCCTCGTTGCAAAGTCTCCTAAACACCAAAGATCGTTAAAGCACGTTGATGTTGTTTTGAGAACCTTACATGCCAAATCCATAATTCATGTCATGCCACTGCTTCTAGTATGATGGTGGCCTCTTTGGTGTGATCTTGATACATTCCCCGTAAACTTTTGGGGCAGTTCTTCCATTGCTAATGCATGCAATCAATTGATCCAAGCATTCCTGGAACCCCATGGACTCTCTAATAGACAACAACTTCTCTGTGTCCTGTGAATTTGGTTCTCTGAGATACTCGGGTCTAAACACCTCCACCATGGTGAGGACAAACTTGACAGTAGTCCTCCGGCATGTGCTCTCCCCCATCCTGACCATCTCACCAACGGCATCTATAGCAGTACCGAGTGCAAGCATCCTCATAGAAGCCATGCACTTCTGCTTGGCAAAGAAAGAGAGTTGTACGTATCAATCCCTTGTGAGCTTAAAGTAGTCATCGTGTGCCTCCACTACCTCCACAATGTGCAAAAATAATGGTTTCCGCATGCGAAAACGATGACGAAACCATGGAGCATCCGAGAAAGTATGCTTGGCAGCAAAGTAGTCCTTGTGTAGTAGCTTTGCTCCGGACACTCTCTGCTGATTGATCACTCTTCTTCCTTTGATTGAGCCTTTGAAATTGAGAATATGCTGCACTTGCCGATCCATTTTCTCTTGCATGCTCATGAGCATGATGATGTCCACTACTTTGTTTGAATTCGAGGAATCGAAGAACTCATCTTGAATCATTTGATCAAGCTTCGTCGATCTACACTCCTTGTCCGACGAAGCATCAGAATCCATCATTTTCCCTAATGAAATCACAAAAAATTCGGTCAGACAATGTGTCGAACACATGAAGCGCAAGGCGGAGCCCGAGAGTTGCCGGACGTACCGCGGTGGCATCAGGTCCGACGATGACGTCCCCCATGGCGAGGACGGGGGAGAGGACCGCTCTGACGGAGCTGGCAGCGCAGAGGCTAGGAATGGCCATGGAGCCTCGGCGGAGCTACGAGATGGACGATGTGGTGGATAAAGAAGAGATGAGATAGCAATCCAGCAGACCTGGGTGGTGGATTTGGTGCAATTTACGGTGGGTCGGGCTGTCGGGTCCGACGTGGTGGGCGTACCCGCGCCGAGACGCTCCCATATCCGCCTCGTATTGGGCTGGATATGAGGGGCACTGGTCAATCATGTATGATGTATGAATTGCACGATGTATTGCTCATGTGCAAAGGCACGTATATATGATGTACAAGAGGTGGGCCATGACCTCAACTATACAAGGAACTAGGAGGTGGGCCCAATAGACAGATATGCACAACACATATACTCAACACCCCCACGTAGTCGAAGCGGCACCGCTGCTGACGCAAAGACTGGACCGGAACTCCTCAAATGACGTCGTAGGAAAGCCCTTGGTCATAATATCTGCAAATTGTTGGGAAGTATGGACGTGTAAAACACGAATATGGCCAAGGGCCACCTGTTCCTGAATAAAATGAATATCCAACTCAATATGCTTGGTCTGTCGATGATGCACCGGATTAGCAGAGAGGTAGACCGCCGAGACGTTGTCGCAATAGACCATCGTGGCATGGTCAAAGGGGCAAGAGAGCTCCTGAAGCAGCTGGCGAAGCCACGAACACTCGGCGACGACGTTGGCCACCGCCCGATACTCAGCCTCAGAATTGGAACGAGAGATCGTAGGCTGCCGCTTGGACGACCACGAGATGAGTGAGATTCCAAGGTAGACACAATAGCCTGAAGTGGAGCAACGAGTGTCAGGGCTGCCCGCCCAGTCTACATCGAAGTAGGCAGTGAGGGCGGTGTCGGCGGAGGCATGAAGCGTGATGCCAAGATCCATAGTGCCACATACATAGCGGAGAATCCGCTTGACAGTGGCCCAGTGAACGTCCCGAGGAGCATGCATATGGAGAAACACCTACTGGACGACATACTGGATTTGTGGTCGAGTCAGAGTGAGTTACTGGAGAGCACCAACAATAGACCGGTAGAAAGCAGCATCCGAAGCAGGAGAACCATCCGTGGCATAAAGCTCGGCCTTCGTATCAACAGGCGTGGCGGCGGGCTTGTAGTTAAGCATGCCAGCGCGGTCCGGGAGCTCATGAGCGTACTTCCGCTGATGAAGAAAGAAGTCATTCGGACGGTGCACCACCTCAACACCGAGGAAGTAGTGCAAAGGACCCAAGTCCTTGATGGCGAACTCAGTGCGAAGACGAACCGTGATCTGACTGAGAAGACCAGCCGTACATGCCGTCAGGATAATGTCATCGACATAGAGCAGCAAGTAGGCTGTGTCGGAGCCCTGGTGATAGACGAAGAGCGATGCGTCCGAGCGGGTGGAGCGGAACCCAAGCTGGTGTAGAAATGCCGCGATGCGCTAGTACGTACCAAGCGCGCGGAGCCTGCTTGAGTCCGTACAAGGACCGCAAAAGCAGGCACACGTGGTCGGGAAGCGCCGGATCAACAAACCCGGTAGGCTGCTGGCAGAAGACCTGCTCCTCGAGGTGACCATGGAGGAAGGCGTTGGAGACGTCCATCTGGTGCACCGTCCAATCACGGGAGACCGCAAGGTGGAGAACCATGTGTATCATGTCGGGCTTGACGACCGGAGCGAAGGTCTTGGTAAAGTTGATGCCACCACGCTGTCGGAAGCCACAAACAACCCATCGCGCTTTATAGTGATCAAGGGTACCATCGGGATGGAGCTTGTGTTTGAAGACCCACTTCCTGGCAATCACGTTGGCATGTCGGGGACGGGGAACAAGCTGTTGCGTCTGGTTGCGCAACAGGGCGTCAAACTCCTCTTGCATCACATCCATCCAGAGCGGGTCACGAAGAGCGGCTCAAATGGAGGACGGCAACGATGATGGCATAGAGGTGGACACCGTGTGGACGTAGTCATCTTATGCGTAGCGCGAGCTCGGGCGAAAAACGCCCGTACGGGCGCGTGTGACCGGACCGACCACAGGCGCCGGTGATGAGGGTGCCGAGTCCGTGGGTGCCGGTGGGACCGCGGGCGCCGAGGTGGTGGTGGAGTCCGCGGCCGCCAGGGCCGCGGGAGGAGGGGGCGCCCGAGGCGCCAGTGCCACGACCGGAGGGGGTGCCGCATGCGGGCGGTGCGCCTCAAAGCCAGCGGCGGGCCAAGAGAGGCGCGTGAGCGTCCTGGGAGAGGCGTCGGGGCACCCGCGTCGTCGGTAGCGGGAGGAACAACCGGGGGTACCTGCTGAAACCTAAACACATGCTCATCAAAGTAAACGTGCTAGGAAGTGAACACACGGTGAGAGACAGGATCGTAGCACCGATATCCCTTGGAGTTAGAGGGGTAGCCGATGAAGATGCAAGCGACAGAACAGGGTGCAAGTTTGTGGGGAGTGGTGTGGGCAGTGCTAGGATAGCAAAGGTACCCGAAAATACGCAAGCCATCATAGGACGGGGGAGTACCGAAGAGAAGATGGTGAGGTGCATAGTTCCACCATGGGCGGTAGGGTCAAAGGTTAAGGATAAGTGAAGCAGTAGCAAGTGCATCCGGCCAGAAACAAGGCATCACATTGGCATGGAACAGGAGCGTGCGAACGCAGTCGTTCAGAGTGCGTAGGACGCGTTCGGCTCGACCGTTCTGCTGTGAAGTATACAGGCATGTGAGACGAAAAACTATGCCATGGTGCGACAGAAAAGTGAGGAAAGCAAGGTTGTCAAACTCTTTTCCAATGTCAGTCTGAAGAGCAAGAATTGGACGCCCAAACTGCATGCTGACATAGGAGTAAAAAGCTGTCAAATTGGAGAGTGCATCCGACTTTCGTCGCAAAGGAAAAGTCCACACATAGTGAGAATAATCATCAAGGATAACTAGATAATATAAATAGTCCAAATTACTAGGAACCGGAGAGGTCCACACATCGCTATGAATCAACTAAAAAGGAAAACAAGTTATGGTGGTGGAGTTATTAAACGGAAGGCGAACATGTTTGCCAACATGACGGGCGTGATAGATGTGATCCTCTATCTTATTACAACTGAAACTGAAAGTCCTAAGAATATGACAAAGTGTGACGAGGTTGGGATGACCCAAACGAGCATGACAGAGATCGACTCCAGTGAAGAGAGCAACCGGTGCGGTGGTGGAGGTGGACGGCAGATGCACCAGATAGAGATCGTCGGGCCTGTCACACCGGTGAAGTACCATCCTGGTTCGAGCGTCCTTAACACAAAAACCAAGCTCGTCAAATTCAACAGTAACAGGGTTTTTCACGAGTTAAACAACGAACAGAAACAAGGTTCTTAATAAGATGAGGCACTACTAGGGAAAAGGCTAGCAGCAGCGCGGGTTTTAGATGTGTTAGTAGCGCGGGTACCCGCGCTACTAATAAGGCGCTACAGCTAACTCATAGCAGTAGCGCGTGCGCACCCGCGCTACTGCTACACAAGTGTAGCAGCAGCGTGGTTAGGTGAAGCTCGCTACTGCTAGTAGCGCTAGCGCTCTTTGGCTGGACGCGCTACTGCTACTGTGGCGCTGCTGCTAACTTTTATACACTCGCTACTGCTAATTTAAGTAGTTTTTTTTGGCATATTTGTTTTGTATTTGTACAGGCTTTGTAGAAGAATCTTTAGCACATAGAAATGTTATCATGATACACATACAAATGCCTGCGAGACTACAAATGTAATCATAGCATGTACATACAAATAGTCTCATCATAATCATCATCCAACACAAAGTGATATCTTGTCATCATCTCGAAAATAGCAATACATGCAAGTCTCGAATACTTGCAACTACAACAACGTCATCCATCTAAACAAAGGTATACGCAAGAAGTGCTATCACTATGAGTGAGAGCGGAACTATGCAGTACATGAGGTGGTGGTTACGAGTCCTCTCTCGCGCTAGCGTGAACCTCAAGTAACTAGCTTCTTCTTGTCTGCTTTTGAAGCCTTTATGGCTGGCGCCCGTGAACCCATTCACTTGCGCCTGACACTCATGCCACTTGTTGTACACCCCCGGAACCTTCCCTTTGTACACGACATAGCATTTCCATCTCGCCATCACGAAACTAGGTACCTGTTACAGATGCATGTTCATGAAGAGGATGTACAATCATATATATGCAACAAAATATACTAGAGCAACACCGAAAAAGAAAGGGTTAGCAACTAGATGCAACATATATAGTACGGAAATTAATTAACTAGAGGTACGCGGGTCATCGTACGCAAACTAACAAAGTAGCGTTACGCAAGTTCGGCAGGGACCCTGGACGATCACAAAGTTTCATCGCTACAAAAAGTATACAAGTTCAACCGACACATATCATCATCATCGGCATCATAAATCACTAGAAGTTCCATCCTTCCATATCATCGAGGACGAACCCTAGCTTCTTGAACGGCGTGAGGTCTAGACGTTGCATGCCTATGCGAGTTCGGACGTCAGCTCGCGATATAGGACCGTGGTGGAACATCCCCTTTTCATCGACGACTTCTTTCATGATGATCGTTGCAATGTCGCTTTGGATGCGAAAGAAGTCATCTCTAAGTTTATAATTCGCTTCTCCATGAGATTCTAGCCACTTGTGGATATGATCATCATTTCTGCTATTAATGCGAAGCTTTTGGTGATCCGTGTTGAACTGAATCATGAGATGGACGATGTAGAATCCATCCTTCTTGCTTGGTTTTGGGACATGGATGCAGGAGAAGTTAGTTTTATGCGTGAAACTCATCTTCTTGTTCCTTTGTTTCTTGATATGCACGTGGCCACCTCTAAAGCTGAAGCCTTGGAGAGAATCATCTAGAATATTCATTATGTGGGTGTAGTCCTTTTTCTCGTAGTCTCTGGAAGGGTCAAAATACACGGCGTGGGAGACTTGCGGGTAAAGAACGATAAGGACGGCGCGCCCATTGCTGCGGGGAAAAAAGACCTCAAATTATTCCCCATATGAGAGAGAAGGAATGATTGAAATGTACGAAAGGGTTGTCCGGAACTGACTTACTTTGGATGATAAGGCACGAGGACAATTTCCCGGTCCTTATTCTGTACCATGAAGTTTTGGAGGTACTCCCTAGCAGTTTCATGCTCAAAGTCGCCGAGACTCAAGAAAGACTCGTGCCTATAGTACGGATCCGCCACACAGATTTGCGAGACTTCTTCACTCTTCATGACGGAGCTCATATGTAGCGCAAAAAGGCGGAAGATAGTAAAATCAAGCCGCCTTGTTAGAAACATCTCAAAGATATGGTCAAACCGCAGGAAGAACACCTCCGCGGGCCGTGTGTCGACGTAGCACTTCCCCTCAGGCACACGAGCCGCGTATGTCGGATATCCTGGATCCTTTGAGGCTAGTAGGCTTTTCTCAGTCGACAGCACATGGTCGTGCAGTCTCCTGAGATCCCCTGATAGTGCCTGCAGCGGTTTCGGCGGTAGCATCGGCTCGCCCGTGAGATGGAACATGACTGCACCTTTCACGGGTACACGCTCTTCAGAATGCATCGTCTGGCTGCTGTGTGCTCTGGCTTGTTTGGAGGCAGTTACCTTCCCCGATCTCTTCCTCTCCTTTTTCTTGGGCACACCTTCCAGACCCTTCCTTAACCCCTGCCCAAGTGTTCCCGGGCTAAGTACTGAACGACCCTCGCGCCCGGCTAGTTGAGCCTGTGTTGAGGCGGCATCTTCAGGCGTGTCCTGTGAGGATTTCATGAAGAGAGAATTTTTGCAATCCATGGTACGACCCTGCCCGGGCATATCATCCATATCCTCATTAGCAAGCTGATAGCCCGATTCGTCATATGGTTGACTAATCATATCTATGTCACAGTCATACGCGTTTGTATTGAGGTAATCCATAGGGTCGACCTCCGTCTCATCATCCATTCTCTGTTCTACAGGAGAAATTACATCAGCTAGTACTATTGCACCCCCTTCATCATGTCGTCCGCCGCTCTCACCCGGCACTACAGGAGCTGGTAATTGCATAGGCGGGGTGGTGGTCTTCGCACATGCTTGTTGATGTGTGGTAGTTATTGGTGTCCTCTCGGTCGGCTCCAGACGAATAAGATTCTTCGGCCATAGCAGCACCCAACCCTTGCAGCTTCCAATCCGTGGCGGGGTCTCATCGTCCGCCCCCACATGCTATACTGGAGGAGGCAAATCCTCGTGCCCCGATTTCACACTGGTCAAGCTAACCCTGAAGTGCCCAGCGGGGATCGGCTGGTTGTGGAACGTATGTTGAGAGGGGTCCATTATCATCCCCTTTCCCACGTCCACCTTCTGGCCTTTGATCAAGTAGAGTATGGTGCACGGGGTTTCTTTCGCCTGCAAACACATATGTCTGTGGCGTAAAACAACCGAAAGGCAACAAAAATGGAATATTATATATATATATATATATATATATATATATATATATATATATATATATATATGTTGGTGCGACATGTAATTACCGTGATGGCGTCGAGCTCAGCCAAAGACGAAGGCCCACCTAGCATGCCTGAGACTGAGGACGGGCTGCTATGAGCGGGAGCGGCTGCGAGAGGAGGCCCGGTTGCTTGAGCAAGTGATGGTGCGATGGTGTTGTTGTTCATGGAGTTGCTCGCGACGAAACTGGGCATCGGAAAATCATGTACCGTCTTGTCTGGATTTTCCTTCGCCCAGTTGATGATAACTGGAACCAAGTTAGTAGCGAAATCATTTCTGCAAGCAGTTACAGCTGCATTGACTGCCTGCTGTAGCAACTCATATTTGTCCTCGGCTGCTTTTTTTGCGTCCTCAGCTGCTTTTTTCTCGACCGCAAGCTTCACCTTTGCGTCAATGTCCTCCTGACTAAACTTATTTTTCTGCTTCTTGGCCTCCGGGCCGTCGTTGTAAAACACCTTCCACGTGGCGCCGTCTCCAGCGCCGTGCACACGACCATATTGCGGCCGTTGGTCCAACGGGAGTCCCTTAAGTTCGTTCAAGGCCCGGTTGAGAGGGGTGTCCCACTTGGGCCTCATCGGAGAAGTAGGGCTTTCGGCTGCAAGCCGGTGTTGCTTCTCCAGTAGTCTAATCAATTTCCTCGTGATCTTGTCCGTGTAAAAAAACTTTTTCTCCTTGTCCCACTTGTAGCGGGCCCTGATGAAGTCATGCTCCAAGGGGTTGGTGAACTTCGCGAAGGGGTCTGGGAGACCCGCGGCTTCACGTTCTGCGTCCTCCTTATCCCATATGGGCCTTTTACCGAGGTAGCCACGGCTTCCGAGGCGATGCTTCCCCGTGTTCCTTTGCTGAAGGCTTTTGAATTTCGCAGCCTTAGCCTTGGCTGCCTCGGTAGCGCAAGTGTCCTTGAACTTTTCGAACTCCTCTTCCGTAAGTGTCGGATTTTCCTCCAGAATCTTGGACAAGGGTTCATCAGCCTCAATAGCTCGTTTCACCCTCCCTTTCCAGGAGGCCAAATCATTGCTGAACATGCCCATGGCGTGATTGTTAATCTTTTTCATCTTCGGATCATCCCACGGTTGTTCTATGTTATCATCCCGGTCGGGGAACTTGAATCTCTTGTGCAACTTCGTTAGGAGCAACTGCGTCAAATGTTCTTTACTCCTTAAGTCATCGTCGTTAATGCTCGCGCATTCTCGTAGGATGCATCCTACTTGGTTCCCATAGCACTTGCGAGGTTCTTCCGGCTCTAACGGCTCAAACTTGCCAGGTGCCATCTTTGTGATCACAAGTCGTCCAATCCCTAGTTTGTTAGGTTTTCGTATCCTCTGCTTCTTATGCTTCCTCTTTTCGGTAGCGGCATCGGGGCCGGTACCTTCCCCGCCGGTACCTTCCCCACCGGTCTCGGTGCCGCCATCGGTGCCGGCGCCGTCGGTGTCGATGTCGGCGTCAGTACCATCATCGAGGCCGACCTGCAAACCTTGCTTAGCAGTCAAATAGTCGAGGTACTCTTGTTCACCCTCATAATCCATCTCGTCTGCATCTTGGTCAGAAGGCCCAGTTTCTTCGTTGTTCGACATGTTTCCTATGATTAAGTGGCCTCATTTATTTCTAAAAGTATGAATAAATGAGAAATGACATAAAAAGAAATCTATGTGCCAGCACTCGATATGCCAACTATGTAGCACAAATCATGCCTTTATTCACGGGAAATTTCGGCATGACCTTTGCTAAAAAATGGACATATCGAGCGCCTGAAATTCACCGGAACAGAAATGAATCAACATTCCGGCGTAACATAGGCCACTCGGATCATTTTCCAAACATGACATGTCCAAAACATAACATATGCACATATCACATGTCCAGTTCTAATTTGCATATAAATTCAGCTAATTTTGAAACCTAGCTAAATTCATAACTAAATAGATAACCTAATTAATTAACATAACCGAAGAACCCTAGCAGAGAGGGGGGGGTTTACAGAGAGTGCAGGGGCGAGGAGCCAGGCCCGACGACGGCCGGCAGGGGAGAGGAGGGAGGCGAGGG